>NC_135322.1:300000-587690 GCF_048772815.1 Callospermophilus lateralis
CCATTTTCTACCTGAAATACCATGATTGTTTATGAAAATTATCTTTAATAAGCTGGATACAGTTTGGCTAGAGAAAAAAAGTGAAAAACTGAAGCATGTTACAAAAAGGACTTTAAAACATGATCAGTAAAAAGTTAGAGAACTAACGTACTGTAAGATTCCATTTATATGAAGTGTCCAGGTGGTTGCCAGGGGCTGGGGAGGGGGAGACAAGGAGGGACCCGGGGCACAGGGCACACCCAAGATAGCAGCCGCTGTACACACGTGGTGTCAACACTTGCAGGACACCCCTTCCCTACGATGGGCTCACAAGGGGTGACGACCCAGCCACAGGCACACCTGGGGCTTCTCTGCACTGATATGGGCGGTGTCACCCTCGTCATACACACCTGGAGGCCTCCTGCGCGCCTGGGCAGTGTCACACTATCGCACCTGGAAGTGTCCCTTGCACACCCTAAGGGCGGTGTCACACTCGTCACATGCACCTGGGTGTACCCTGCGCGCATGGGCGGGGTCAGACACAGGACGCCCCTTGTCCCAGTGCAAGCATAGTGACGTTCTCTGCCAGAGATCCCCACCCTAGGTCAACCCCTCCCAAGCCCCACTTGCCACCTGTGACTTCCGCGGCTCATGTACTCTGTCAGGGTGGCTCCTGCTCCTCACTCACGCGCACCGCCCCTCCGTTCATAGCTTTGGTGCCGCCTCCGGAAGGAACCCGTGCACTTCCGCCAGACCTCAACCCCAGGAGGCCCTGCGCGACGCGAGCCACTGCCGCACTTCCTCCAGACCTCAACCCCAGGAGGCCCTGCGCGACGCGAGCCCGGCCGTACTTCCGCTAAAACCTCACCCTCCCAGGAGGCCTGGAGTTGTACGTAGCTCGTCCTCTTTTATTCAAGTGCGAATGAAAACCACGCTTTTTGCCAACCCTTTGAGTGGACATCAATCTAGAAAGGATCCTTTTATATAAAAAAAAAAGTATCTCGACATTTTTCTTGTAAACAAGGCAGTTTTCCAAAATACCTTGGGGGTTGAACAAGGCCCTGACTGGTTAGACTGCCGAGGGAGGAACGGGCTCTTTCCTGGAGAACCGGTTCATTAAGCAGTTCTTAAAACTTCTGAAAAACAGTTACTTCGTGTTCACACTGTATGATTTTTTTTTTTTAATCTTTTTAAAGAAAAACATTTCTCGCTTTGCTAGCTAAGGAGAAACGGGACTCCGTCTCAAAGACTCTGGTTCTCAGAATTTACTTTTTTGGTCCTGGGTACTAAACGCAGGCTTTGCACACGTGCTATCAGTGAGCGTCCAGCAGCCTCCTGGTACAAGGACTGGTGTCTCTACCACCCCATCCCTTAGCTGGAAATCGAGCAAATATGAACACATGCAGCGAAGGTCCCCGAGTTCCTTCTTCCGTAGGTCCAGGATGACTCCCCGAGATAAAGGGCAGCTCCTGTCAGGCCAAACTGCTAGTAAAGGGAAGTCCCAGGCACAGCCGCAGGACTCGCCGGTGTGACCTGGTGAAGACCACTCCGTCAGGCTGACTTGGACCACCCGTCACATTACATCTAGATAGTCGCAAGCCTACATTTAAAAAGTCCTCTCAGCTACTTACCTTTGGACTAGCAGGACCCAAAGAAGTCTCTGCAGTGAGACAAACCTAAATATGAAAAGCTGAAATGTGTCTAGTGATGGAAGAAGTCAACTTTGCATTTCATTTTATTTAAATGTACCCCTAAATAGCTTTTCAGGGCCAGTGGCTGCCATATTGGACAGTGCATTCTGGAAGATGTTCATATTGCATCTTATTTTCACGACAGATGCAGATTTCTTCCACTTACCCTTTGCAGAAATAATGTGAACACCTTGGAGGAAGAGCAGTTACCATGGAAATTGAATACTTTGCTGTTGGCCACAACTTGTGTTGGAGCTTCTCATAATTTGTCCTAATACAGGGAGTTAAATAAATTAACTTGGAGCTAGAAGCTATTTTACACTCAGCTGGTTTTGTAACATGAACACACACACACAAGTACATACAGGTAACAGGTGTGAATCAGATACAGCAGTCCTGCTTATGCAAACACTGTCGCAGGGGGACGCAGACAGTAAACCAGCAAGTTATAAAATCTGAGAGAGATTTTTGTTAAATTCATTTTTTTAACATAATCCTTTTACAGGTTTTAAAATTCCAAAAATATAGTTACAGAATGAGAATTACTCCTCCTCTTTGTCGCTGGACGCCTCCCCAAGTGTTTATCTTTTGGAGACTGTGAGCAGCAGTTTTCTCTTTACACAAATGGAAACACACCAGGTCCTCATGTGTTTGTTTTCATTGTTGCCCACACTAGTGAGTGAGGACTCTCTGCCTGGGCAGCTGTGGTCTCCATTCCACCACTGATCACTTTCCAGGTTGCTGTCCGTGCTCCCTGCAAGACCAACAGCACGGCGAGAACTGTGCAGGGACGGGCTTGTGTGCGTGGAGCTCAGTGGTCGCCCCATGCCCTGGGACCCTTAGCTGGCAGACAGGGCGGAGCACACAGTCAGGATCCTCCTGAAAGGTGACTGCACAAGCTACATGAATTTCTCTGTGAGGGGGAAAAAGCTCAACATATAACAAGGAGTTATGAGGGAGCTGGAAGGGATTCTGAGTTTCTACACGAGGTAACTACATTTGAATTGATGGACACCATGTTTAGGCGTTTACAAACATTTTAATAAAAATTGCAAGGAAAATTAGAAAATCTATATGGTAATACTATTTGTACATGGTTAAAGTATGAGGAATTGAGGTTTTTTAAATAGTTTTAGTTGTAGCTGGGCACAATACCTTTATTTTTATGTGGTGCTGAGGATCAAACCCAGCGCCTCGCACATGCTAGGCAAGTGCTCTACTGCTGAGCCACAACCCCAGCCCCAAGAATTAAATTTTAAATAAATTTTCACTTGTTAAAAACTCAGTGAATTTTCCAAGTCTTGCTACAAAGAACTGAGTTAATTTCACAAACAGATAAATTTCCCCTAGTTCTCAGTAATTTCCCCTGAGGAATTTTCCTATTTGAAAACCTAAGGAAATGGGTAGGAACACCATGACTGGACAAGGACTGAGGAGAAACTAAGATGTGCGTTTCCACTGCCTGTTCCTCTGCTCCTGTGTTCCAATCTTGTAACCACAGCATCCCACGCTCCTCCCTTCAGGATGTGACTTTGAGGGCCAAGGTGGAGGGAAAAGGGTGGCCCAGGCCCAGCCATCAGAGCCGTGGACAAATATGATCTTATTGCCGGGTGTCCCCTGCCCAGGAGCACTCCATGCTCTGCCTGTTACCAGACTGGCCAGGTCTTGCTGCATCACTGGTAGTGCTACCTCCTCCAAGGGCTGTCCTGAGAGGCTGAGGGTGGATGAAGCCCACAGACCTGAGATATTTACAGGGTAAAGCAACACAAATGCTCAATGAGGAGCAAGCCAAAGCAGGCTGATTTTCTGGCTTCAACAGTGGGATGGCATGTGTCCATCACAGCGGTGTGGGAGGGCTGGTTTGGAGGGAAATGACAGTGTCTGGGTAGGTTGGGTTCCTGAGCTTTGCAGTACCTGCTGGGGAGCTGCCAATGGCAGATAGCTGCTGTCTGGGCCTGGCGTTCAGAACTCAGAAGCACCAGACTTAGACATGGGGGCGGGAGACATAAGCCATGGTGCAGATGACACCCACCATCCCATCTGTTGTGGGACCCTGATGCTTAGAGGGTGAGGGGAAAATTAGAAGCCCCTGAAGAGGTGGAGAGCTGCAAGGTCGGCAGACCTAGTGGCTGGGGTGCAGATGCAATGCCCTGAGACCTGGCAGTGGCCCAGCAGTTTCTGTGCAGCAGCAGATCAGAGGGTCTGCAAAGCTGGTGCCACAGGAGTGGGAACACAGGAGACGGGGCACTGCCTATCTGCACCCTCTGCCCACAACCTGTCTACCAGAAGTTAGAAGTGCTAAGAGTGCCATTACCAGGGGTGGCCCTGTGACTCAGTCTTGGGTGACAAGACTTGGGAACATGCAAAGGCTCTCAGGAAAGGCTTTTCTCTGAAGCGTCATCAGAGGGCTGTGTTGGCCTGCCCTTCTCCCCCAGTCTTGACAACAGGAGCCAGGGCTAGAGCTTCAGCACTCTTCCTGAGACCACGAGTGAAAGATTGCAAGAACTGCAGAACACCCTCGCTGACTGGCTGAAAAGTCAGTCCCGACCAAGCCCAATTTGTTTTGGCCACTGGTGACTGGCAGCTGACACTGAATTCTGGCTCCACTATTTCCTACCTGCGGACTTGCCCTGGTTACTCTAGTTGCAGCAGCTGGTTACTTCTGCCCTGTGACTAACTGTCCTCATCTGACAGTTCACAGAACTGTCACTGAGCTAACCTGGTAGCTATGTAAACAGAAAGTCACCTACTAATAATGAACCAGCAAGTGGCCTGGGCCAAGAAATGAAGGCCAGAGTTCTGTGGAGTCAGAGCTGGGAAGAGAAATGGGAGGACGGCCCCAGAGGGAAAGCTGGGTGCAGAGAAGGAACCCAGGGTGATGTCAGGGTCCTGCATCTGGTGGTGAGCGTCCTGAAAGCCAGGCTGCCCAACAGAAAACCTACCACGTGGCCTTCCCAGCATCTGAGGAACAAGTGGTCGCAGGAAGTTCAGGGGCAGCATGTGCTGACGCTCAGTCATCCCACGTAGCGGGAGTCTCCCGGGGAAACTGCTCTCTGTCCAGCTCTGCACCCAGACAATGCAACAGTGCTTCTGCAGTTTGTTTTTAAGAACCAATTTTTACAAGTGGAGATGTGTCATGATCCTTCCTTTCAATTGCTGACGCTGATGGGACGCTTTAACTTCACTAGAAAGCAACGGCAGCAGGAAGACGCTGCGCACACCTGGGTCCTGGTGGCGAGGCAAGGGCTGTAGCCAGGGCATGCAGAAGCCCACAGTTGGCTTCACTTTAGGTCACCAGGCAGGCTGACGTCTTCAGTTTATACACCCCGGTGCTGTGCCACATGAGGGACCGCACGTGACACATGACGTTCTTTTTTTCTGAAATCGCAAGCCTGAGGGTGGGCAACCCCTGCTTTCCTCAGAACACTTGCAGGAAAGCAACATGAGGGTGACATTTCCCACGCTGGACAGTAAATGGTCAGCCAGAATGTTCAGCTTCCTAGGAAAACAAAGCCTAGCTTCTCCTGGCATTCACAGCCCAGGCAAGGTCCTGCACTGGTCTCCAGCAGAGGCCCCACAGGTGGGAAGAGGTCTAGAAAGGTGGCAGGCACATGATCTCGCGGGCCCTCAGCATGGCTCCAAGGCTGGGTGACAAATCAGGGCAGTCTGTCATACCAAAGCAAGGAGGGTGTGATGGCAGCCCAGGCAGGAAAAATTTAGGTTATTCTGTTTCCTTCCTAACAAATAAAAGATGAAATAAAAAACAGCATGATTAAAGAGATTTAAGAAAGAAAAATACTAACCATATGCTCTATATGGATCTTGTTTAGATTATGATTAGAACAAAACAAAATTTATGAGGCAATGGGAACAACTGAAAATCAGATGTCTCGTGACATTTGTTCAGGTAAGACAATAACAATACAGTTTTGAGATTCAACAAAATTTTATGATTTTCTTGTTTAATCATAGATATTAGGTAAAATGAATTTTTCCTTTACTACAATGACCAGGGGAAGAATACAAACAATGACTTGGGGCACAGCCCTGGTTTGAACTCAGCCCTTAGCTATGTGCAAAACACCAACATGGCAGAAAATCCAAAAAGCTTAGATGACTATAAAAATGGCTTTGTCCTGTGATCAACTTGGTCATATGTGTATTTTAAACTCCCTGTTTTTTAGAAATATATTCAGAAATATAATAAAATAATATTTTCTGGGACTAATGTAAAAATAATTCAGGGTAGGAAAGAGATGGGAAGATGAGTGGGGAAACAATGAAAATATATCATTCCTGTTTTAAAACTGTCAATGCTAAAAGGTTATTGAGAGAAATAGGTGGAGGGCTGGGGTTGAGGCTCAGTGGTAGAGTGCTCGCCTAGCACGTGTCAGGTCCTGGGTTCAATAATCCTCAGCACCACATAAAAAAAATAAAGAAGTATTATGTCCAATTACAACTAAAAAATAAATATTAAAAAAAAAATAGGTGGGGGCTGGGGATGTGGCTCAAGCAATAATGTGCTTGGATGGCATGCGTGGGGCGCTGGGTTCGATCCTCAGCACCACATAAAAATAAAGATGTTGTGTCCACCAAAAACTGAAAAATAAACAGCAAAAAATTCTCTGTCTCTCTCAAAAAAAAATTCTTACTAAAAAAAGGTGGATTCTCTACCAATCTTCACACCAATTATGAAAACTGCAAAAGGATTTACTGAAAATTGGGAATTGTACTGTGTGTAAACTAGCTGATGGTCCCATTTGATAAAGCCAAACTTGCACGGTACTGGTACAACTTCAATCGATGGAGTCAGAGCTGAGAGAACATCAGCCACAGTGCTGGGCTGGTTCACAGCTTCTCCACACAGGGCTGTGGACACCTGGGGTGGAAGATCCTTTTCTGAAAAGTTGCCCTGGGCCTGCAGGATGCTGAGTGGACCCTTGGCTTTGACCCAAGACACCAGGGCCTGCTATTCTTGAGTCACAGCTACCAGAACACCTGTAGCTTCAGCAACACTCGTATTTTGAGGCTGTGGTTTCCACAGCAGATGTAATCCCAGGAAGTGTGGGGGCTGCTGTCAGATGATCTCGGGGTGTGGCTGAAATGTGGCAGAAGCCATGCATGCAGCAATGACTGTGAAAAGCTGAACTGGCCCAGTGCCACCTGTGTGCAGGTGAGGACCCGTCCCCCCAAGATGCTAACCTACTCTCCTTCACAAAGACACACATATTAACTGTTGCATACTTTAAATTTAGACAGAATTTCCCAGAATTGCAACACATTTTGTTTTATCCAAAACTTTTGAGAGTTAAGTCACTATGGTGGTACAGAAATGCCACTCACGGTATTTGTGAGGCCAAGAGCAAACCCCGCACCAGGGCACAGCAAAGGGCTGCCGCCCAGGGCTCCCTCCTGACAGGGCCCACACAGTGGCACAGCAAGCTTCCACACTGACTCGGTACACATTCTTCCATTACAAATACTTTTGTTTTATCCTTTACAAAATGGGCCACATACTGACTTCTGTACATTACACACGTGGGTAGGTTTTATTATTGGGGAACTCCTTTTAGGGAGATGGAGGAACCATCATAAAGGATCTATTATTAAAGGGTTTGATAGATTTTGGAGCCACCAATTTTAGGTGTTTGAGAAGTGTCATTTCCTTGAAAGCCAAAGGTCACGGTCAGCACTTCTATGCCCAGACCCTCTTGCCATGAATGGACTGTGCATACTTACCACATTTTTTTGTACCTGTGGTCCAAGAGCCGTCTGAAGAGTTTCTCTCCTATGTGGATTCTCTGATGTCAAACAACATGGAGGTGCCCATGGAAGGCTCCCCGACCCCAATGACATGCACAGGGCTTTTTTCCTGCATGATCTCATGGATGTCAAACAAGGCCAGGGCCCCGCCTGCTGGCTGCCCAGCCTTGGGCTGGTCCCCAGGGCTCTCTCCTGCTTTTGTAGGCTGATGCCTGCGGAGTGAGCTCCGGCCACAGCGTCTCCGGGGGCGCCCCCCAGGCTCCTCGTCTCTGGTGTGAGTGATCTGATGTCGGATGAGGTGAGAGCTCTGAATGAAGCACTTCCCACACTGATTGCACCTGAAGGGCCTGTCGCTCCGCTGAGTCCTCTCGTCGTGAGTCAGAGGTGGGCTGCAGCCCAGGGTGTCTGCCCACACATGTTTCGTTAAAGCTGGTGTCTGCTCAAAGATGAGCCGCTGCTGGCACTCGTAGGGCTTCTCCCCGGCGTGCTTCCGCTGGTGCTGGGCCAGTGAGGAGCTGTGCCTGAAGCCCTTCCCGCAGTGGTTGCACTCATAGGGCCGCTCCTCGGTGTGGGTCCGCAGGTGCAGGAAAAGGCAGGTGGTCCGTGAGAAGGACTTGCCACAGACGCTGCAGGTATACGGCTTCTCTCCTGTGTGGGTCCTCTTGTGCCGACCCAGGGAGGAGTTCTGGTTGAAGGCCCTCCCACAGTCCTGGCACTCATAGGGCTTCTCTCCCGTGTGAATTCTCCGGTGAACGGTGAGGTGTGTACTGTGGCAGAAGGACTTGCCGCACTCAGCACACTTGTAGGGCTTGTCCCCTGTGTGGATCCGCTCGTGCTGGACCAGGGAAGAGTTCTGGCTGAAGGCCTTCCCACACTCCTTGCACATGTAAGGCCTCTCCCCCGTGTGGATCCTCTTGTGCACAGTGAGGTGGGCGTTGTGGTTGAACGCCTTCCCACAGTCGGTGCACTTGTAGGGCTTGTCCTGCACCTGGCTCCTCAGAGGCTCTGCTGCAGGAGCTGCCTGCTCAGGGGTTCTGTGGCAGCCGTGGCTTCCACAGGGCTGAGTTTCTGGGGAGCCGGTCTGCTGACTGACTAAGCCCGAGCTGTGCCCTGAGCTGGGAACTTGAGAGTCGTAAGTACAGAAGTATTCTCCCCTAGAGATCTCTGGGAATGCATCTGGGTTGGAACTAAGGACACAGTTTTCCCCAAATTTGAGACTTTTGGGGCCTTGGTTTTGAAGAGGTGCTTCCTCGAGGAAGAACTCCAATCCCCTCAAGGAGTCCTGGCCTTTCCTGATGGGCTGGCCCGGGACCTCATGCTCCCAGGCTCCCTCTGTTGTGGAGGGACAAGGAGTGTCCCTTGGGAGCCCCTGCCTTTCTGAGACAGGGGACAGCTCCTCTTCAGGAGGGCCCTGCTTGGGTGATGCCAGGCCTGTGGGTGACAGCTCCCAGCCTAAAAGAAAACAGAAGAACTCTAAGCATTAGTGGGAAACAACAAGAGCAGGGCTGGGGTTGTGGCTCAGAGGCAGAGCGCTTGCCTAGCATGTGCAAGGCCCCGGGTTCAGTCCTCAGCACCACATGAAAAACCAAAAGAACAATAAAGGTATTGTGGCCATCTACAAAGAAAAACAGGAGCAGAGAAGGGCCACAAGACCCCAGGCCTGTTACTTCCTAGGATGCTTAGGACCTGCCCTGCCAAGGCCCAATATCCTCCTCTATTTTGACCTCAAGGGCTGGGAGGCAAACACAGCTGCACACCTCAGGTGTCTCCTTAGGCCACCATAACTTACAACAACACAGAGGTCTTCTACAAGACACAGGGAAAATATGCTTCCATGCCTCTCCCACCCCCTAGGGACCATCTCCCTCACTCCACGGCTCTCCCACCTCCCAGGGGCCATCTCCCTCACTCCACGGCTCTCCCACCTCCCAGGGGCCATCTCCCTCACTCCACGGCTCTCCCACCTCCCAGGGGCCATCTCCCTCACTCCACGGCTCTCCCACCTCCCAGGGACCATCTCCTTCACTCCACGGCTCTCCCACCTCCCAGAGACCATCTCTGTCACTCCAGAGACAGCCAGTAGCACTCTAAGGTCTTATGGCTCCATCAGGTTCACCCCGCTCCAGGGAAAACTGCTTCTAGAAATCACACTTTGCTGCTGCCCCCAGCCCTCGAGCCCCCTCCTCTATTTCAGTCTTGCCATGACGCGTCACATGTCTATTCTTTCAGTGGTCACTGTGTCATACAATTTCTTGATTCAATAGGTCTTAGGTGCTCAAACACACATCTCAGTAAATGCAGGAGGGACTCCAGGGGAAAATGAGGGCCCGGGGCAAGATGAGCAAGGGGATAGGAGGGGCTCAGGACCACTGGCACCACAAGAAAGGAGCTGAGGGTAGCCGGATGCTGGGCTCTTCACCTCAAGCCTCCAAATTCAACTCTACACAGCACCCAGAGCGGGTGTAGCAAAACACAACTCAGTTCACACAAAATCTTGTACATGAATGTACACAGCAACACTGACTTAAAAAAATACACACACACACACACACACACACACATTTATTTTATATTTATGTGGTGCTGAGGATCGAACCCAGTGCCTCATGCGTGCTAGGCAGGCATTCTACCACTGAGCCACAACCCCAGTGCCCCCAGCACTGGTCTTAATAGGCAAAAAGTAGAAGCAGCTGATGAATAGATACACAAAATGTCACCTATCCATTCAATGGAATATTAAAGAATAAATATAAAAAGAACAAAGAATGGACACGTGACAAACTGGACAATCTTTGAAAACATCATGCAAAGTTAAAGAAGCCAAACATGAAGGTCATACAGCCGAGTCCACAGACACGGAATATCCAGAATAGGCAAATCCAGACAGAATAGACTGGTGACTGTCAGAGGCAGGGAAGAGGGAGTGACTGTGGGACTGGACACTGTGTCCTAACAGAACTCCTGTGGGTCAGCCCTAACCCTGATGTAATGGCATTAGGAAAGAGGCTTTGAGTGGTAACAGGTCACAAAGGTGGTGATGGATTTAGAGCCCTTGGAAAAGAGAAGCCAGAGGGCCAGCTTCCTCCCTCTGCAGCCACTGCACACAAGGAACTAAGTGGACTCCCACTCCAGAACTATATGGATCCAACGTCCGTCATGTACACCACCCAGGCCGTGAAATCTCATTCTGAGTGACCAAGACAGCACAGAGAGGCTCTGGAATTACAGTGGTGAAGGGCGCAGTCTGCAAATGGACATGATGACCACTAACACGCACACTCTAGACAGAGCACCAGAGTCCCGCTGTGGCCTCCGTCCGGATTTTTTCAGTTTTGCACTCACAGCTGGTACAGGCACCTGTGCAAAGGGGCAGCCTGCTTGTCATCCTCCACTGCGTTCCCAGCACTGAAGGCAGCACCTGGTGGGTCCTCAGCAATGTTTGCTGGAGGGGCTCAAATGTGGCTCACCAGCCCTGAGACTGGCAGTGTCACTGAAAAGGTTCAACATGACACTAGCGCCAACTCTGGCCCAGGCAAGCACTGCCAGTGGGAAGGGGAAGAGGAAGACCAGAGCAGGCCACCCGCCAAGGAGGTCTGAGAAGGGATGCCAGTAGCAGGCTGAAATGGACCAAACTGAAAAAGCTGACACTGGGGGCCACACCGCAGGACATTGGTGCCCTGGGACAGCAGAGAAGCTTCTTTGTGGAGCCACGTGATGCACGGCGGGAAGCACTGAGGCTGTGCCAGGCTCCTGCTTCAGCCTCAGTTCCTTGGGACTCCCAGAGCTGAGGACATAGCCCCGGCTGCCTCCAAAACCAACGAGCCTTGCATTTGGGGGCCTCCTTGTTCCCAGAGAAAGCAGTCTATGGAGAGAGAGAAAATGACAGAAAAGCAAGGACTGCAGCTGGCCAGGAGGTGACCTGCAGCGGGTGAAGCTGTGGCCACAGAAGGGAAATAGTAAAGAAATGAGGCAAGATGAGCAAGGGATAGGAGGGGCTCAGGATCACTGGCACCTAGCCCCCAGAACACGGGTGCATCAGGAGCAGGGATCTGCCTGGAGAGTTTTCTTCTCCCTTAAAAAACAAGCATCGTGCTGTCTTCTGATAAAGTAGGTGGTGACTGATCCACGGTCCCTCGGGGTGCCAAGCCCAGTTCTTGGAAGCTGTAGATATGTGACCCTCTCTAGCAAAGGGATCTGCAGGTGTGATCAGCTGAATTGGAGAGTGGACGATTGGTACCCCAGGGCCCTCAGGGGGTCCACAGAGACAGTCCGAGTCAGAGACGGGGATGTAGTGATGGGAAGAGAGGTCAGAACGAGGAGCTCTGAAATGGAAGAACCCACCAGCCCAGGGACATGGTGGCTCCAGAAGCTGGAAAAGACAAGAAGATGCCCGAGAGCCACCAGAAGGTCCAGCCCTGACAGGCCAGTCTGGACTCTGATGTTCACAACTATGAGAAAAAGAAGTGTCTCAAACTCCCCAGACTGTGGTACTTTGGTAAAGTAGCAATAGGAAACTAATCCAAAATGTTAAGTACAAAGTACACTTTGCTCTCACATGAAGCTGTGTGTGGAGCATTTACAACTGTCTGGATTAAGTTCTTAAGACACCTTGTCACAATTCTGACGCCACACCAGACCTGTGTCTGCTCAATACTTAAGAGCACACATCATTCAAAACCTGCCTCTAGCTGTAGCCTGAGACCTGTGAGTCAAGGGCAAACTCCAGATGACGAGGATTTGTTTCTTCTAAGCAGGTTTGGAGTGACAGTGACGACAACCAGTAAACAGGGGACACAAGATCTGCTGAAGATTCATCCTGTCCAACCAAGGAGGCACAGGGCATTAGGAGACATCGGGGTGGGAGGCTGGTCTGCAGGCACTGCTGACCGCACCAGGTCCCAGCCACAGGGTGGGCCTGCAGGGCCTAATCCAATCACCACAATCCAGATGCCCTCCTTCCCACTTCCCTACTGACAAGGGTCAGGGCAGGAGACAGTAATCAGGCCTGACCAGGGAGACCCCCAGTGGATGGCTTTCATGTTTCAGATAAAAGGGGACACATGAATCTTCCTATCTCCTCCCTTCTTTCCTTCCTTCCTTCCTGGAGCACAGATGTGATGGCTAGAGCTGCTGTAGTCACAGTGTAACTCTAAGGAAAGACCAGGGAAATCACAGAACCATCAGCCCTGGTATCTCTAAGTGCCATGCCAGCAACAATAGCAGCTGACTCAGGGTTTCTGCTTCACAAGAAAAATGCCTCTTTTCTTTTGAGCTGTTCTAACCTGGATTTAAGGTACCTAGAGCTAAGCACAATCCTTCTGACAAGAGAACAGGAAGATTAGGGAACAGGTTGAAAGGATCTAGATATACAAGAACAAAGTGGAGAAGATGAAGAAGAGGCTCACACATTTGACAGGGCCTGCTGAGATGGCTGGTAAGGTGGGAATGACCTCGGAGAAGAGGGAGCAGAGAGGGGCAGGGCAGGGTTCCTACTACTGGAGAAGAGGTGAATGGTCTCTGAGTTCAGAGGAAGGACAGCTCAGGTGAGGTGGCTACTGTGCAGAAGCAGGTAACAGGGCAGACCTGAGGCCCCCTCCGAGAGAGGCTGCTCTCAAGGTTGGCCCTTGGCTGCCTCTAGGCATCTGGAGCTGGGAGGGCACTGATAGGTGCCTGACACCACCCCAGCTGATAGGTGTGCTCTGAGTGTGGCTCTTTGTGACATGTGGTGCACCCATGAGACCAGACCCAGGACAGTCTGACCCTGTCTCTAGCCAGGCTCCCTGAGCCAGGGGCACTGGGAGGTCCATGCAGGTGGAGAGTGGCTTCCCCTGAGGGACTGTGCCCTGTGTGCCTTTTCCCTGGGCTGGTTTCAGGCTGCGTCCTTTGGCTACAACCAGCTGTGGCTGTGAGCATGACGATTCACATGCTGCAAGGCCTCTTAGTGCAGGGGTGGTCTCAAGGACCTCGAAGCACCACTCCTTTCACAGAATGCATCTCCAGTGACCACGTGGCACATTCCCGGTAGAGTCTCACCTGGATGGCAGCCCTGGGCGACTCCTTTCCCCACCACCCAGAGCTCAGCTCCTTGCTCCAGCTGGGAGATGACTTCAGGTTTGGGAAGCTCAGGACCTGGAAACAGGAAAAGACACAGGAGGTGAGGGATAGAACCAGGCCAGGCTCTGCCCACCAGGACATGCGGACACCTCGTGTTGAGGTTAAGGTTTGCACTGTGACAGAAAAGGCCAGATCCCTCCTCATTCCCACGTGGGCCCACAGGGCATAAGGGCTGAAGTCAGACCCTGTAATGCAGGAAGATTCAGCCTCGGGAGTTTGCAGAGCAGTTCCTACCCACAGAGAGAAGGTGCCCAAAGGTCTCCAGCATCACATCCCGGTACAGGGTCCTCTGGGCAGGCTCCAGCTGCCCCCACTCCTCCTGGGTGAAGTCGACAGCCACATCCCGGAAGGTCACGGGCTCCTGAAACATCACAAGCATTCTCCATCAGCTGGACCATCCCTTCAGTGTTCTCTGGCAGAGGAAGAATGGGAAGGAGAAAGTGGGCAGGTCTGTGTTCTGAGAGGATGTACAACTGAGTGATATGAACCAGGTCTCACTAGACACCTAGGAGCCACTATGTGCAGGAGTGGGCTGTAGTACTGTGTGGACATATAAGACCACCCAGAAAGATTAATCACAACTACCTACAACTAATCAGACAGGTAAGGCTAGCCTAAACCCCTGGCTTTCAGGCTTCTGAGCTGAAGAAATGGCTACTGTTTTTTGTTACACAGCAAGAGCTAACACATACTAATACACTCACTGATCTATAAATACAAAGTGAGGCTCATCCTCCTCCCTGAAAAGAGGGGTGGATACTCAGTGTCAGAAACTCACCTATCTTAGGGACCAGGCAGGCTCATGTGGCTTAAGCCGGCCAGCTTGACAGCCCATAAGTGGACTTACCCTGTGAGTAGTAGGGCCAGAGGTTACAAGGAGCACATGCCATGTCTGAAGGGGCATCAGGGACTCAGAACTGACTCAATGTAGGGAAACACAGGACACAAGTGGTCAGAACTGCCAACGTCTAGAGACAAGGTAGAAATTAAGTCGGGTTTTTATGTGAATAATTCCAATGTTTATAAATTGATACACATATCTAAAACATGTCCCACAAACAAAATTCTTCTTTGTGCTGGTTGTGACCACACTTGAAAGTCAACTATTTCTGGATCAGAGTCTTGGCTTAGCTACTTCTTTCCCAAGAGACAAGACAAAGAGACACTACACAGAGGACAGTGCATAGTATCTCTGTCTCCCAGTTTCCATATATACAAAGCATCATTCCTTTGGGGTTAAGACGGGAATTAAGTGGCTAAAAACACTTGCTATAATATAGGACAACTGGAAGCCAATGCAAGAAAAAAAAAGTTGGTTCCCTTCCTGACACCATACATACAAGTTAACTCAAAATGAAATCAAGATGTAAATGAAAGGTAAGAGACAAAAATATGAAACTCCCAGAAGAAAACATGGGGATAAATTGTTGGATTTGGGAAAGGATTCTTAAACATGAAACCAAAAGCTCAAACAACAAAGAAAATACAAATAAATTTGACTTCAAAACTAAAAGATTTTTGCAGTTTCAAAGGACACTCTCAAGAAAGTTAAAACAAAGCAGGGAAAAAAACAAAAAACAAAAAACTTCACAGAATGGGAAGAGATTTGTATCTAGAATGTATAAAGAACTTTTACAACTCAATATTAAAAGGACAACCCAATTAAAATAGTCAAAAAATCTGAAAAAGACATTTCTGCAAGAAAGAAACACAAATGACAAATAAGCACATGAAAAGATGCTCAACATTAGTCATCAAGGAAACATAATTCAGAACCACACAAGAGGGCTGGGGATGTGGCTCAAGTGGTAGCACATTTGCCTGGCATGCATGGGGCGCTGGGTTCGATTCTCAGCACCACATAAAAATAAAATAAAGATGTTGTGTCCAATGAAAACTAAAAAATAACTATTAAAAAATTCTCTCTCAAAAAAAAAAAAAAAATTCAAAAACCCACACAAGAGGGCTGGGGTTGTAGCTCAGAGGTAGAGCACTTGCCTAGCATGTGAGGCAGGGGGTTCGATCCTCAGCACCACATATAAATAAATAAAATAAAATAAAGATACTGTGTCCATCTACAACTAAAAAAATAAAATAAAAACTCAAGAAATACTTCAATAAAGAAAGGTAATTCCTTTTAGAAAAATTTAAGTGGGTTTAAAGATGCTAAAGAAAATTGTGTACAGGTGGTCATGTGGCTCTGACATGAAACACAAAGAACCTTTGGCTGGACATAGAGGGCTCTGCTCCTGTTCCTGTGTCCTCCGACTCCACTCAGAACATCTGCCAACACGTCCGAAAACTGGCAATCCGAGGCCACCGAGAGTCCCCTTTGTGAACCAAACCACAGTTTGCCCACGAACCAATCAGCCACACTCGCAGGAGGAACGGAGTTCGGAAGGGGCAGAGCTCAGGAGCTAAGACTCGGCGTGGGCTCCTGCCAAGTCTGGGGCTTTGGTGGTCAATGGCCTTGCAGACGCCCCGAGCCCCGCGGGTGACTGCGGCCCGGCCGCGCAGGGACCTGGCCTCCCCTCAGCAGACTCACTCCCAGGAGGTCGCAGCTCCGGGGCCGCGGGGCCGTCTGCTGAGCCCAGGAGCTTCAGCAAGTTCGTGCGACAGCACATGTCCGACGCACTCCGCCCGCCAGTCACCGAGCTGTCACCGCGGACACGGAAAGCCAGCCCCCGCCCCGAGAGCGTGCGCCCGAGCGCGCGGCCCGGGCCGGTCCCGGCTGCACAGCCGCTGCCCCGCGGGAGGGCGTCGCGGTCGCCTCCGGCCTCGCGGGCGCGGGGCTGCAGGCCAGTAGCCACCGGGACGCCGGGCCTGGGGCCCGCTGCCGTCGTTAGGGTTGTTACCTGAAGCCGTGCCGCCGGTGGCCGCGCAGCCATCGCAACCGCCGCCGCTTCGTGTTCCGAGTCCATCCTGGGCGAAAGGATCGAGCACCGAAGCCCGAAGCGACCCCCAAGCTAGAGTGCCGCCCCCACCCAGGGGCCCACCAGACCAGCCGCCCGCAGGACAATGGCGACCACGCCTGTGACGCTGAGACTACAACTCCCAGAAGGCCACGCAGCGCGCCGCCATGACGGGCCAATGGGAATCACTGCCCGCCGGGCCTTTGGCCAATGGGACATTAGTTCCCCCTTAACCAATAGGAGGTCTCGCCCGTGGGGTTTTCGGCCAATGGGGGAGTTGCGGTCGCTCCGAGTTGGCTGAACCCGAGGGCTCCGAGGCCGCCGCAGTGTCCAGGTCTGCGCAATAGTGGGAGCGGCCGGCAGCCCCAGGGGCTAGGTCTGGCTCCGCACCGCCTCCCAGCGCCTGCTTGAGCCTGTGGTCTGGGACGGCCCTGCGGGAGGTCGGTGCAGCCCTTCCTGCTGCAGGTGGACACCTGGGCTTTTCCCTTTACTTGTATTCGCGAGAAAGAGGAGAAGAGAGAGAGAGGGAAAGAGAGAAAAGAAGGGGGTGTGTGAGAGAGAGTAAGATAGACAGCAAAAGCAAGAGAAGAAAGAGACAGCAAGAGAGAGGGGCCTGGCAGGAGAGAGTTTTTATAGCCAAAATCTAATGGGGTCTCTGGGTCTGCAAGCTGCCTTGTTGGCATACAATCATTGGATCACACAGTATTTGCTAAGGTTGTCATCTTCTGCCTTCAGGCAGATGGGGCAGGGGTCAGATGTGGGTTTCCTTTTCACCAGATAAGTGGGGGTTGAGTGTTGAGTGGGGTGAGTGTTCAGCCTTGTTGCAAACAGGTAATAAAGGACCAGGGGGTTTGAGTGCCCGGTTATCCTGCAGCTAACGTTCATTCAGCCTGCTCTGCAGATGTAATGCCAGATTCGTGGGACCCCAATAGACCTCCAGGAGCTGAATCCAATGCAATCACACAACTTTATTGCAAGCTTGAGCCTGGACTCACAACCGTTCCCGACACAGCGGTCCCAGGGAGTGAGTGTTCAGTGAGATTTTATAGGTTTTTGGGGGATACTCTATGTGTCACAGCATCACACAGCAAATCATTCCATACCGTGGGAAAATCAAACAACAACTCTTAACATTGATTAGCACATTCAATGGCAGGAACAAGTTGGGTAGGGGTGATTGGCTAGTACAAGGGGGGGGGGTTCCTTTGAACTGATTGGTTTAGGCCAGGAGGGGTGTACATGCTGAACTACATGGTTTCCCAACATGTTATCAACCACCATAAACTACAGGGGTCATCTGGCATCCCAGGTATTCTCCCTGTCTCATGTTGATTGGAGGTTGCTAGGGGGTTGCTATGGGTCCTCACCTAGCCTGAGTCAGGGACACCTGGTACCTCAGACCTCTCCTGTTATTTGTAGACAAACAACTCAGCAGGTTGGGTATGTGCTTATGGAGAAACTAATGTGACTCCATTTTTAAAAATAAATAACAGCAGTTTCTACCTCAAGTCCTGTCCTAGGGAAGGGGGCGTGACCCTGGGCTCCTGAATTGTGCCCAGCCAGACTGCAGCACCTAAGCACATACCCACCCTGCTGTGTGACACATACAGTATCCCCCCAAAACCTGTAAAATCTCACTGAACAAAGGACCAGGACTCACTTCCTGGGACCGCTGTGTCAGGAACGATTGTGAGTCTAGGCTCGAGCTTGCAATAAAGATTCTTGTTGCTTGCATCTGATTCAGCTCCTGGAGGTCTATTGGGGTCCCACAAATCTGGCATAACACTTAGGAGTGCTCTGTGGGTTTTTCCAAGGACAAGGGTCACACCCCCTTCCTTAGGACAGGCCTTGAGGTAGAAGCTGCTGTTATTTATTTATTTTTAAAAATGGAATTACATTAGTTTCTCATCCCCCCTTTGTCTAGAAACTTGGGGACCAATCATGGTTCCCTCAGTTGGGGGTCTATATGGGCAGGTCCTAACCTTGGTAGGATTCTCCTTCTGGGTCTAGGACTTGATAATGGGTACGCAGAACCATCATCTGAACTGTGTTTACTCTGTCCTTGATGAAAGCCACTAGCTTGTTCACAAGTGGTCCTACTAAGGTTGACACTAGAGTAAACAGTAACCCTCAGGGGACAGTCTTCAACTTTCCAGACTCACTCAAAATTGGCCTCCTGTCTCGATTTACCTATCTACATTGTCTATCTATTTCTGGCTTCATTCCCCCTCTAATTTTAGGAACTCTTTATTACTGTAAGGAGAAGGGGCGATGGCTCATTCTGGCTGCTTCAGAGCTGATTTGGGGTGTCAAACATGAGGGGGCTCGACTACGTGGGGGATGTGAGTTCCCTTTTAGAAGTCAGTTTGGTTTGAAGTCTGGTTGGGGAAGAACAGGTTTTAAAGTCATCTGGGGATGGGTGCTTCTATGAGAGAAACAAAAACCATGAGTACTGCATAAATGTTGCAGCAGCTGGAACATGTCACTGTATAGAAGTTCCCTCACCAGGCTTTAACATCCCCAGTTATCAGGACTGTAAGTACAACATTTAACTTTTAGTGTTACAGTTGTCCTTCTGCCGACTCCGACCAGCAGAGTCGAACAAAAGAAAAACAAGGACCCGGCGGAACTGTGACAGGTTTTATTGAAGGCGCAACAAGAGGAACCCGGTACCAAGAAAGTGCGTAGTATATATAGGACATAGGAGCCAATCACAGAGAAGGTCACATCTCAACCTTGTGGACACATAATAGGGAAGACAGGAAGCATTTACTGGGCCCGAGCTCTTGTGGTTTCTACCGGCCAATGGGGTGGACTTCCTGGTACAGGCACAAACTTGTTTACGCCAAAGGCGGCTGATTTGGCCCAAAACCAAGCCCCATCTTTCCTTGGGCAGGGGACAGCCCTTGGCCACAGGAACTGTCCCCGACATCCTTCCACATAAGATACAGTTTAAAAATTTAATGTCATCTGATCTTGCAAAATCCTTTTACTAGTATGACCTCTGTGTCTAATAGAGAAAACTTTAATTCTGTTACTCAGGGCTGGATAATCATACTAGCAAACACCAAGTCTCGCTGTGTAGGTTAGGAGTATCTGTAGGCCTTAAACTAAAAATTCTGTCTCTGGCAGCTCCTCTTGATAGTTATCAGGCATTCCTGCCTAAGAATCTCTTCTGTAGCCTCCAGTCTTACTTATTCTTGGGGGCTAACACAAGATGTATACCTTAAGTTACATTTAACTATTGTTATTATTTAAAATGCCCAGGAATAGCTGTGTTTTGGCTTTAACCGTCTTTGCTAAGTGTTTAAGATGAAGCAGTCAAATTGAATTTTGTTTCTATCTACTGTTAACAGTCAGACGAGTTTCCATGGGAGTCCTGGGGCTTTAGAGCAGCTTCTCAGTTCTGCTAGTGCCATTTGTGCTAGGATGGGTCCAGGTCTTGCTTGACCACATGGCTTCCCTTGGAAGAAGCATCAGGGGTGTCTCCCCTCTCTGATGACCCTCCTCTTCATAGCAAATGCACTGATTGGCTTTCTGTCCTCCAGTGGTCACCTGATCGGGAGGTTATGTGGCCCAGAGTTGCAAAGCTCTTTAGAGAAGACCCCTGCTCCCTGGATTCATATTACTCAGAGGGCAAGAGGCAAACATTGGTTTTCTTGGCCCTTTTAATTTAACTTTAATTTTAAATCTTAATCTTAAACATCCAGCAAATCAATTTCTCCCGAGTACTGGGCTTTAATGTCTAGCTCTGTATCCTGTAGGTGATAACATTATCTTAAATAAACCCAGGTTGTGTGTTGTTAAAGCAGTACCTCTGCAAAACATTACAGGCAATCTTTAGACCATTTATAAGAGAACTACAAAATAAAATTAACAAGAGTAAAAACATATTTAGTTCGTGTGATAGCTACCTTGAACTTTGGCAGAGTTATACATCATATCCCCTGTTTGAGATTATAGTAATCTTGACAAAAACCAACTTTTGGACACAACCTTAAATATAGTGAAATCTGGCCTACTTCTTTCGTAGTCATTTTTACATGTAGTGAGATGGGACACAGGCCTTATCTCAAGTAAGGTGGGGCTCTTCATAAATCTTAAGTAAAGTGCTATAGTTCTGAAGCTGATCTTTGCTTTTTAAACATCATTTTACAAAGCTTACATAAATTATTGCTCAAGTTTACATGAATATTAGCTAATACAATATAATATCACATCTAAAACATGAATTAAAGAATGGCTGAAAGCTTTTAACCTTTTGTAGAAAAGTATCGAAGTACTTTTGTTTTACAATATTAATCTTTACACAGATTAGGCTCTCATTAACTTCAAAATACATTTAAATTGTACCTCAGTGTAAAAACTAACATAAAATTTTTGCATATCTTATTGATAACAGGTCTAGTTACAGACCATCAAATGATATAAATAAATCTCCAAAAGGTTTTTCTTTTAAGCCTAAAATTACTATACAACTTTAGAATACCAGCTTGATATAATGCTCTTTTAAAGCTTCTACCTTACAGACTTGTACACCTGGAAGATATGAACACATTAATACTACCACAATTATATTGATGTTTTTATATTAACCAAATTTAGTTCTTAAAGAAATAACATATTACAATATTGCAAAATAACAGTTGTTGTTTAACCATAGTTGTATAATTTTCAATTTCTTTAAGATTACTTGCTCAAAAAACTTACATATATAAGCAACTTACACAGACCTTCTTTATCACTTACTTAAACCCTCTTATTTACTTAATCACATGGACTCTCTTATCCAGAAACACATTTTCCTTCTATTAAATCCATACCTAGAACACTCTAATTTCTCCTTTCCATCTGTTAATCTCCTTTTCGGTTCACATTTTAAAACAATCCTTATAAATTTCTGAACTTAAGCAGATTATTTCATTTTAATAAAAAGAAATACTTGATTTTACTTACAGTACTCTTAATTGGAACAGTTGAAACTTTTGGGCCTTGGTATATAGAAATCTTCTATAAACCCTTGTATCTAGAATGGTAAAACCCTTGTTTACCATTTCATGAAAACCCAATGTCTAAGTATCAGGGATGACAAAGCAACTTTATACCTTTTTTCTCTTAATTTTTCAACTTACAAAAACATCAATAATGTTACCCAACGCAATTCAAGGAGTTAAGAGAACTCAATGATATATTTAACATTTAGCATTTTAACCTTGTAAATCAATCAGATATCCAACAAAAGTACTCATAAATGAGTAATCCCATATCAAATCTACAGATCAATCAGATATCTAACAAAAATACTCATAAAATGAATAACCCCATGTCAAATCTACTTTACTTATTTTATCAAAACACCCGACAAGTGTATTGAACAGTGTTAGCCATTTCTTCCTTGATGAAGAAAAGTCCTAGAATCAAAGCATATCAGACATTTCATAGACATCAACATTTTATTAGTTTTTTGAACACTAGAAAAACTTGTAAGCTTAATTTTAAAGACATCATTATTTGCATCTGTTTACCCAATTTAAATTGAACCGTTTAAATCACATGAATCAAATATATTTGGATCCATTTTTAAAATTTCATGAGGCTCCTCATATATCTGCCAATTGTCATATCATGTGCTTGATATATGGACACACACACATACAGACATACGACACATAACACAAGTGTGCACACTTAACACAATAGTAAAGGCCTTGTAGCTTTTCTCAGGTGAAATCTCCATTGCAATGTTTAAAAACTCCTCAGTTGATCAAAAATATAAATGATCAGAAAAACATTAACCTAGGTCTGTAGGATCAAAATCATGAGCTCAAAAAAATACAGAATCTAAGAAAAAAGCAAGAGTCCTAGAAAAAAAAATGATCAGCCGGTAATTGGAAAGTACCATACAATTTATTTTTTTGGCTTAGTCTAGTTTGAGTTCAGGTAAAAAGACACCTTTACTTTTTTTCCCTTGGGCCTCAGATCAGTCTCCTACTGAGCTCCAGGCTTCTTCTATTTGCATTTCAACTTAAGTCCTGGCTGAGGTCTGGAAGGAGCATGGAAAACTGCTATTCTGACCAGAAGCCTCATGCCTAAGGCATTTTAACCTTAAGTCATAATTTTCAGGTTTGGATGTTGAAAATTATGATGCAAATTTAAGATACAATTCACAAAATTTCATACCTTTATATCTTCCTACACTAGAAAAACTTTCTCACACAAAACTGAAAATAGGATCTTACTTGATAATATAAAAGCTACCATCAGAAGAAATCCCTTCAGGATCATTAAGCCACTTCCTTTGCTCTGAAGTTTCTATAGTAGTATTAAGTTCCAAAAGAGAATCACACACTACCATCTATATCCAAAATTAAGCTTTAAAAATTCCCAAGACTGTTGCTATTCAATGTCATTTCAATAAGCCAGACCAAAGTCCCAATCCAACACTTTCCTTTCCCAAATCCTATACACTGAGGGGAACAGATACCATACCACGATTTACTATCCTTGCCTAAATTAACACCTGGTGACATCTTCCCAGGCTACCCAATTCAAAAATTGGTGAAAAAACTGAACGATTGGGAGTTACTTGCCAACTTGGAAGTAGAGTTCTTTAGTTTTTTATCCTAAGTATTTAAGTTCTCTGGCATGAATTATCTAAAATCATACACTAAACAATTACCTAACCCCAACTTTTAACTGCAAGATTGTGAAATGCTTAAAAAACCCATCCAGATACCAGATTTTACAATAAAACATTTTTTAGACACACATTCAGCCAAGATCATTCCCAAGAAAAAATTCTATAATGTCAACACATTACTGCATTCATTGTCCCCCCCCCCCTTTTTTTTTTAATAGACAGAGGTGGAGTAATCCTTACAGGGCAGGGAAGGAAGGAAAAGAGCTTTGGCAGCTGCTGGGAGTCCCTCAGTCCTTCCTTTTACTTACAGGATTAGCTCCTCTGGTTTGGTCCCATCCCAGGCACCAGGCGAGCTCCATATCTCCTAACTTTTCAGGAGTCAGCTCCTCAAAAGTCTGTCTTATATTCTCTGCATGCAGTTGTTTGGAATGCTAGGCTCCCTGGGGTGTCAAAATTTGTGACTGAAAGTTTGGTACCTGTCCTCGAAGCCAATTAATGCCAATTTAATAATGAGGACAGGGTTTTGAGAAAAAGAAAAAGGGAGATATCAAAGTTCTTAGACCCCAGCAGGCATTCCCCTCTGCAGTGGGTGCACGCAAGCCAACTAGGGGAAGAAGAGAAGACATTGCTTAATCTCACTTAACAAAGGGGAGTAAAGTTTATCAAAGTTCTTTAAAACACAGCTCAAAGGGGTGTAAGAGGTGAGAACAGAAAAGTTGGCGGTTCTGTTGACTTTTGCTCCTTTTCAGGGATGCAGGAGAAGCATACCAGGGACACTTTCAGGCTAAAATTTAGCTAAAGTTACCTCCGCACATCTAAGGCAGATCGAAACTTGGGACACTGCATCTGTCCAAAGTAAAACAATGCCATCACACTTAACAGAGACACAGACAAAAAGACACACAGAGACACAGATTACAAACAGATTGGGGAAGTATCCCCTACAGATTGGGTCTGACGACCCCAGATTGAGGAAGCGTCCCCTACAGATTGGGGTCTGGGACGTCTCCCAGGTGCCCTGGCCAGCAACCCTATAGTGCGTCCACCAAGGCCAGTTGCCGGCCCAGAATACAGATTCTACGGGCCGTAGTCAGAACAAAGCAGACCACAGACACACAAATAACAAGACTCATCAGTGTTAGACTCTCCAGTTCTGGGGTCATGGGGTCTGGGGGAACCCGGACGAGCCCCCAGATGTTATGCCAGATTCGTGGGATCCCAATAGACCTCCAGGAGCTGAATCCGATGCAATCACACAAGAGTCTTTATTGCCAGCTCCAGTCTGGACTCACAACCGTTCCTGACGCAGCGGTCCCAGGGAGTGAGTCCTGATCCTTTGTTCAGTGAGATTTTATAGGTTTGGGGGGATACTCTATGCATTACAGCATCACACAGCAAATCATTCCATACCGCGGGAAAGTCAGACAACAACTCTTAACATTGATTAGCACATTCACTGGCGGGAACAAGTTGGGTAGGGGTGATTGGTTAGTACAAGAGGGGATTCCTTTGAACTGATTGGTTTAGGCCATGAGGGGTGTACGTGCTGAACTACACGGTTTCCCATCATGTTATCAACCACCATAAACTCCTGGGGGGTCATCTGGCATCCCAGGTATTTCCCTGTCTCATGCTGATTGGTGGTTGCTATGGGTCCTCACCTGGCCTGGCTGAGTCAGGGACACCTGGCGCCGCAGACCTCTCCTGTTATTTACAGACAAACAACTCAGCAGGGCGGGTATGGGCCTAGGAGTGCTCTGTGGGTCTTTCCAAGGACAAGGGCCACGCCCCCTTCCTTAGGACAGGCCTTGAGGTAGAAGCTGCTGTTATTTATTTATTTTTAAAAATGGAGTCACATTAGTTTTTCACAGCCAACTTAGTTCAGCCTGCCCTGCACCTAACAAATAAAGGTATTGCTGTGTCCATCTTCAAAAACCAAAAAAGCCAATAGGAAAGGAGAATCCCAACTCCCTCCAAGCAAGCTCATTCCAGAACCTGCCGTGTGGTGATGCTCGATGTTACACAAGTGAGAGTCAGCTCAAACTGGAGGCCTCTTACACTTTTTTCAAAATTATTTTTTGAATGTGGACTTCAGAATTTATTAAACCAAAAATCTGTAAATTGAACAGGAGGGGAAAATGAAATTTATTTTAAAAATAGCCATCTCCTGAGAAATAGCCCAAAAGGCATAGAGTGCCCCTTGTGCCATCCCCATATAGAAAAGAGGGTAGGAGGAGCTCAGAGATCTCAGCCACCCAGGGAGCTCCACACCCACTTCAGATACCGAATCTAACCTTCATGGTAGGCATGTGTATCAAAATCCCCAGCCAAAATAGCTTTTTGAAGCCGAAAGCTCTCCGCCCAAACTTAGAGGTCTAGCAAAGTGGAATGCGTGTGATCTTGTGTCACAAGATGCAGGAATCTGTCATTCAGCATCCAGGGCTCCGACACTCAGGCCCCACCTGCTCCCACAGGGTGGAGAAAAAGCAAAGGAAGGTGCCCAGGGGACATGCTGGCCCTGGCCCTGGAGGAGTGAGTCTTCTTCGCAGCAGAGGCAAATAGGCCCCATCCCACCCACCGCCCTCATCTTCCTCCTCCTTGTCCAGAACGTGGGCAGCCCCTGTTGGGTCTTCAAAGAATGACTGTGCATAGTCCAGGCCGTGACCCACAGTCTGCGGTGGGAGACTTGTTCTGTCCCAGTGAGTGGCTCCAGGCCTCCTTTGGATGAATTTTGTGGATCATGTCCTTGACAGACAAGGGTTCTCAGTATTCAGAAACTCTAAGGAGAATGGATCTGCTTCTTCAAGGCCTTCCTGGTTGTCATCCTCAAAATGAGTCTTGAGGACTCCTGATGGAACTTTCTTAGAGAATTTACCCTTTTGCTAGCCCAAATCAATGGGAACTGTTAGGTGCAGGACAGGCCGAATTAAGTTGTCTGCAGGGCATGCGACAACTTAATTGTCTGGTTCTTTATCACTTGTTTGTCTGGTTCTTTATCACTTGTTTGCATCAAGTCCAAATGCTCAAGCTCCCCCCCCCCCCCCCCCCGCAAGGCTGAACACTTAACCCCCCTTGTGCCAACAAGGCAGCTTGCAAACCCAGAGACCCCATTAGATTTAGGCAGCACAGCAGAAAGGCTGAAAAACCTTCCCTTGCTGGGCTCTCTCTCTCTCTTCTCCTCTTTTGCAGTGCTGCAATAGAGACCTCTTGGTCGCTGCAAGTGTTGTGGTCACTTTCCTTTCAGCTCCAGGCCCAGCACAGTGGGGCGCATAGTCTGACAATTGTCTGGCGGTCCAGTTAGGCGGTGGCCCCAGGCCCACTGCTTCAGCCCCGAGTGCCACACGTTTGTCTAGTTTGAAGAGTTCCCACCTACATCTTCCCTTTCAAACTCCCTTTTATCATCTGCACACCATTTATCTCTGGGCTTGAAAGCCCACCCTCTGGGGCTGGGGCTGGGGCTCAGGGGTGGAGCGCTTGCCCCCATGTGTGAGGCACCGGGTTCGGTTCTCAGCACCACATATAAATAATGAATAAAATGAAGGTGCATCAACACTAAAAATATTAAAAAAGAAAGGAAGCCCACCATCCAAGGAAGGGACAAGTAAAAGGAGACCTGGGTAGACCAGGGAGGGAGCCGTGTGGATATCTCAAACCTTCCTGTCCCCAGAGGCTCGTGTGCTGCAGACTTGGTCCAACCTGGGGGTGCTACTGGGAGGTGGTGGAACTTCAGGAGGTGGCACCAGCTTGAGTAGGTCTTGGGAGGCCTGCCACAGCCCCTTCCTCTCTGTGTCCCTGCCACCAGGAAGCAAGCAGCTCTGCTCTATGGTGCTCCTCCTACCAGACTTTCTGCCTCACCCCAGGCCAAAGCAATGGGCCAAGCAGCCACGGATTGAAACCTTCAAAACCATGAGTCCAAATAAACTTTTCCTCTTTTTTTTTAAAAAAAATATTTATTTATTTTTTTTAGTTTTTGGCAGACACAACATCTTTGTTTGTATGTGGTGCTGAGGATCGAACCCGGGCCACACGCATGCCAGGCGAGCACGCTACCACTTGAGCCACATCCCCAGCCCAAACTTTTCCTCTTTTTAAGTTGTATTTCTCAGACACTTTGTGACAGTGAGGGAAAATACAATGTCCCAAGCAAAGACTGCAGCAAGTGCAAAGCTCTAGATGGCAAAAGAACAGTTTCACTTCTCTCTTGTAAGATGTAAAATAGCCAGAGGAATATACCCTGGTTTTTCCCCTTTCCTTGGCAAAACTGTACACCAAGCAGCTTCATCTTGATAGTCCCTGGGTGCCTCAACTGAACCTGTCCAAAAGCACACTTATTGCCTTTATGCCTCAAGCTTACCCCTTTGGGTGTCACCTCCGTCCATCCAGTTTTTGTTATCTTAGATTGAGGATAAATCTAGAACTTTCCTTTTCTGTTACTCCTCATCCAGCTATGGAGTCTCTGTGGTGGATTAAAGACAGACATATTTCTGACACTTTCCATTGAGAAATGGAATTTGTTTTCCCTCCCTTTGACTCTGGGTTGCCCTGATTGCTTGGTTAAGAAAATGTGGTAGATGTGACATGTGGCTTTTGAGGATATGTCAATCAGCCTTGCAGAGTCTGGATGGTGCGATACATGTCACAGGTTCTACCAGGGTCTACTAAAATGCTATTCCCCAATCCAGCCATCATGCCAAGAGAAGCCAAAGCTACGTGGAGGGGCCTGGTGTGAGGATCAGCCTCAGGAAGCAGGGCCCAAGGTGTGTGGTGGGTGCAGTGGGTAGAAAGTGCCGTATGGGACAGCAGAGCTTTCACTTGCTTATGGCTCCTGCTGCCTGTGACAGGAACTATGAGAAATGCTACGTGAGAACCACCCGATTGATCCTGCTAGCCCAGAATGAAGATGTAGGACGCCATCAGCCACTAATTTTGCAATGTTTGTTATAAAAATAGCAAAAGAGGCTTTTGGAAGCTTATGTTCTCTAAAGTCTTTTGCTGTAGCCCTTTCCTGTTACCACTACAGTGGCCCTAATTGGAAAAGTGTGAGTGTTCTTTAGAATCACACATCACCATGGCTGGACCTACGGAAGACAGAAAGGACTCCGTGCCATTTCCCTGCATCTAGGCAGCCACTGGGTTTAGTTCTTTGGTGTCCTCTGGAGACATTTTATGCATTTGCAAGTAAAGTGTTTGTTTTTAAATATGTTTTAATTGTAGATGGACACAATACCTTTATTTATCTTTATGTGGTGCTGAGGATTGAAACTAGGGTCTCACACATGCTAGGCAGGTGCTCTACCTCGGAGCCTCCCCAGCCCAAAGTGGCTACTTATAAATACCTGTTCACCCTTTTCCACAAGGGGTGGTTGTCATACAATGAATCACATCTTCCTTTCATCCATGTGATAATATCCCATAAGAGCATATGAACCCCTGATTATTTTTTAACAGTTTTATTGAGATATGATCCACCTGTCACAAATTCATCTATTACTGGGATCCAATTAGAGAACAGAGGCTCTCAGGACCTAAAAGGTGACTTTCAAGTTAAGAACCCCAGTGGAAAAACTGGAAAAGAAGAAGTTTTTTTGTTGAGAACCAGAGGAAGAAGTAGTTCACCACAGAAGGAGTGTTATAAACAGATGGGGATGTCGAGGAGGAGACAAGAGGCCGGAGGACAGGTCCGGAAGACCTTCAGGCCGTCGGCAGACAGAGGAAGGGACAGGAAGAGCTCACCCTCAAACCAGTGTCTGGGGGAACTCCTCAGGGCATCAGAGTCCTTGCTGACAGAGAAAGACCTTACCTGGGTCCCCACCAGCAGAAATTCACGGACCTAACCAAACACCTACCGTTGTCCCACGTGGGCAAGAGGGCCGACGTCTGAATGTCCACTGAACTCAGGGGTGGCTGCCTGTGCTGTCCCTTGTTTCCTCTCAGTTTCCCCAAATGACGGTTGACTTGTCCTTTTTCCTAGTAAATATACCACTTTTCAGTTGGAATTTCTAGGAGTTCAAGGCATTTAAAACCTTTGTGGTTTATTCTTTTTTCTTTTTGTGGCTGTGCTGGAGGTAGAACCCAGGCCTTTCACATGCAGGGCAAGCCTCGCCCACTGGGGTGCACTCCAGCGTGTACCTTCCCCAGAACAGAAGGAGCTGCATGTTCTGAGGAATGGACCTTGGAGAGTATTTTTTTTGTGTGCTGGGGATTGAACTCAGGGGCACTCGGCCACTGAGCCACACCCCAGCCCCATTTTGTATTTTATTTAGAGGGATTGCTGAGCACCTCGCTAAGTTGCTGAGGCTGGCTTTGGACTCGCGATCCTCTCGTCTCAGTTTCCCAAGCCACTAGGATTCCAGGTGTGCACCACCACACCTGGCCTTAAAAAGCTCTTCACACCCAGACAAGCGGGCATTTTGCCTCTGTCCCCCGTGAGCATGTCATCTGACCGACGCATGATACGGCCTTTTCCGTCTAGCAGAGTCCTTGCCGGTCCAGTGGGTGAGGGGTGGCCTTTCCAGATCAGGTGGCTTTGTCCACTTCAGTGGCCTTCACTGCTAGCCACATCTAGGCCAGCGTTTCTACAGAGGGCGACCCCCACTCACCTCCCACAACCCTCCATTCTCTGTGTCATTGAGCTCAGGCCTGCTGCTTGCAATGAGCACTCTCCTGTGAGGCAGGCCAACTAGCCCCCTCAGCCTCCCGACCGTACCCCGCTGGGGCAGAAGTGCCTTTATCACACTGCGGTTATGCAAATGAACACACCTGCTTTGTCCCTGTCATCCCAGGACACCAACTCTGCACTCTCTGGGACCCACTGCCCTCCTCCTGGCAGGAGTCCAGGGAAACAGAGTCTTTTTAAAAAAATTATATATATTCACTTGTAGATGGAGATGGTACCTTTATTTTATCTATCTTTACGTAGTGCTGAAGATTGAACTCAGGGCCTGGCACATGCAAGATGAGCGCTCTACCACGGAGCCACAGCCCCATCCCCCTGGGAAACAGAGTCTTAAGAGAATAAGCCACAGGGGCACTGAGAAGCCAAGGAGCCTTCCCGTCTTTCTGGAATCAAGCCTTGCTTGGCAGAGGAGTGACTTTTTCTTTTTGCTTTTGACTGATACTTTGTTAAATTACTGTTATTACACCAACATTGAAACAAAAGAAAAACTGCACATGATCACACAAGCCAATGGCCGGTGTACTGATGCTTTCCTGCTGCAGTTTGTCATCTTCTTGGCCACTGGTGGCCACTGTGACTCTGATCACCTCGAGACTTCTGACTTCTTGCTCTGACACAAGGACTGGACTCCAATGACTGCTCCTCTTTTTGTAACCAACTTTTATTATACTACTATTTTGAGCTCTGACCTTGGTCTCTGAAGTAACAGTACATACTATATTAAAGGTCTCCTTCCTGGGGTTCTGGTTGTGGCTCGGTGGTAGAGTGCTCACCTAGCACATGTGAGGCACTGAGTTTGGTCCTCAGCACCACATAAAAACAAACAGATACATTGTGTCCACCCACAACTAAAAACTTCTTCCTAATCATGAGGATGCAGGGATCACCTTCCCCGCACTTCTCTTTGCACCTGTAGTTGCCAAACCTGCAGAGAGCATTGCCACTACAGGCGACAGGCCTAACAGGGGTGCTCCATGCCACCATTGCGATTACAGAATCCTCAAACCACACTCTGGGTTTCTTCTTAAAAATCAAAAAAGCCTACTGTTTATATCCTATGTATCCAAGTACCGATCACCAAAGGGCTGATGAACACCGATCACTGAATCTCATCCTCTTTCACTCTGATCTTGTGAGAACTCCGCCTCGTTCAGAATCATCCTGATGGTGATAGAAGCACTCGTTCCTAAAGTCTCATCCCATTTGCATTACAATCACCTTGTTAAACTTGTACTTTCTTGTATGATTTGTTTACTTTGAAATCTGATTTTCTTTTTAAAAATTTGGCAGAAGAAACATTCGATTTCTCTTAAAATTCTTTTCTTGGTTTCAAGATCATGTTCCCTTTAGAAGTTTAATTGAGGTGTTCTCCTGTTCACACCAGGTGCGTCTCACCGGCCCTGGACAGGACCTTCCATGGCCTGAAGACTTACTTTGCATGTCAGAGTCTGTTCTTGTTCTCATTGTCTTTTCTTCTAAGCATCTTTGCCTTTTATTTGCAATCTTTTCACTCTAGGAAATAAAAGCATTTTAAATATCTGGTCTCCCCAAATATCTCTTTCTCTGTTCTTTCTCAGGTTCCTCCACGTGGAGTCCTCTTCCAGCCTCTCACTCCTTGCCTGCCATCAATTTTGAAGAGGCCACGGCAAATCAGATGGGAAGCTCCACAGGTGGTCCGGGGTAAGAGCGTGCTTTGTGCAGGGTGAAAAGCGCAAGACTTCCAATCTGCACTCAGGATCCGAGTCAGGGGAGTGCCCGAAGTCCCACCATCAGTTCTGATTGCCAGCTTTCCACTGGTGGCCCTAGTCACAGCTTCTTGCCTAAATGCAACAGTATATCCGATTCAGTGTGCAAATGAGTCACCTGAGCTGCTCACAAAAACTGTAGCTTCTGGGCTCTACTGCTGGTGACTTGGGGCTGGTGAACGGGGGATGGCTTCGGCACACAGTCCAGGCATTTGGAGGCCTATGGTCATCAGACCTACTCTGAGACCACAGCGTGGCCGTCTGATTTTTCATCGAGGGCCCAGCCTGCAATTCCTGCATCTCTACCAATCATAAGGTTTCTTGCCTGCACGTTTTCTCGTGTTGGATCAAGGAGGTGTTATGATGGAAGGCTCTCCCACAGCAGGTACATCTTAGGGCTTCTCTCCAGTAGGAGTCCTCTGATGCCTCATAAGCTGACACTCTGGCTGAAGGCCTTCCCACAGTGGTCACACTCATAGGGCTTTCCCCCAGTATGCATTCTCTGAAGCTCAGTGAGGCATGACCACTGACTGAGGGCTTTAACACACATGTCACACTGATAGGCTCCTCGGCCTTGTGTGTCCTCCGATGTGCAAGGAGGGGAGACTCCTGGCTGAAGGCTGTTCCACAGTGACTGCATCCATATGGCTTTTCTCCAGTGTGTGTCCACTGGTGCACAATTAGCTGAGACTGCTGCTAGGAGGATCTCCCACAGTCATTACACTTGTATGGTTTCTTTCCAGAATGTCTTCTTTGATGGGAAAGGAGGTTGACGCTCCCTCTGAAGGCTTTCCCACAGTGATGGCATCCAAAAGGTTTCTCTCTGGTATGAGTTCTCTGGTGCTCCACCAGGTGGGTGCTGCCTGTGAAGACCTTGTCACGGTATGTGCATTTGTATGGCTTCTCCCCACTGTGAATCCAGAGATGCTTAATTAGTTGAGTGCTATGAATAAAGGATTTTCACATTAGCTGCATTCATACGGCTTCTCCCAGGTGTGTGTCCTTTTATGTGCAACAACATCAGAACTCTGACTGAAGGACTTACCACAGTGAGCACACTCATGAGGTCTCTCCAGTGTGAACTCTGATGGATGGGAAGTTTGGAGTTCCACCTGAAGAATTTCCCACACTCATGACATTTGCATGGCTGTTCTCCAGTGTGAGTTCGCTGATGTCTGATAAGTTTAGAACTCTGTGTTATGGATTTCCCACACTGGCTGCATTCATAGGGCTTCTCTCCAGTATGAGTCCTCTGGCATACAACTAGGTCATGGTTTGGCTGAAGGAGTTTTCGCTCTGAGCACATTCAAAGGACTTTTCTCCAGTGTGTGTTCTCTGCTGTACAAAAAGCTTGGAAAAACAGCTGAAAGATTTTCCAACTGATCACATGGGTACGACATCCTTCTAGTCTGGATGACATTACAACTGGTGAAAGAGGAGGCTGTGGGGAAGGAAGCACAGCTTTCCTCACCATGGGATGGGGCCCTCCAGGGTCACTGCTTCCCATGTGCACCAGGCCCAGACTCTCAGGACAGGCTTCCCGACATCCGCTACACTCACAGTGGCTCCTCAGCACATGCTCATCCACAGTCCCGCCCTCACGGATGAGGTTCCTGAGCACCTTCTGCCACGAGAACGAAGGGAGCCTTCACCGACACCCTGAGAGCTCACTCAAAGGTCCGACTGTGCTCATGTCTGCAGGGTTTCGCAGGTCAACGCTGGGATAGAAGGGTCCGGAACACTGATGGTTTTCACAGGGTTTCAATCCTGCCCAACCCTTCTGATCATCATGAAAATGGATTCTAGGTCAGCTCCTGAACCTGTGAGTGGAGCTATGGAAAGTGTTCTGTAGGCAGGTCAGAGGTCGGCGGCTTAAGTCAGGTGGTGCCTTTCCCAGGTCCGGCCCACAGTGCTTTCTTTGAACAGTCTCCCCAAGATGATGCCACCTGACGCAGAGGCCCTCCTGGCTCCCCAGGCCATCCCCTCAGACTCTGCCCTTGCTGTGAGGACCCCGGGCAGGAATCCTGACCCAGGTGCAGGGTTCTGCTTCCCTGCAGCAGGATGGTTTCCCCAGCACGATCCTCTGCAGAAGCCGACTCTTCCTTGTTGAGGGCAGTCCCCCAGCTTGAAAGAAACCCAGATGCCTAGTGACTGAAGAGGCCCTCCAGGGGTAGGATGGGATGCAGGAGACTTCTGCACATGGGGGGCCTTTGGGTTTGTTTCTCATCCTTGGACTCTGACCTTTAGGTCGGCTGTGAATGGCCAGGATGGATCTGCAAACACGAAGTCAGTGAAAAGTGCAAAATAAAGAGTAGCAAGAAAGCAAATGTAATGAAGAGGTGGTCCAGTTGGACTGCCCCAAAAGGGAGGGCAAGGGAATAAGAATTAGCGGGCAGATGGTTAGTAAAAGGGAGACCTGTGGAAGTCATTGGTTGATAAGTATAAAGCCCTTGAATGATGCAAAAGACATCTGTGACCTAATCCCTGGATTCTGAGGATGTGGCCCTGTTTGGAATAAGGTCATCAACAGGGGAGATTATCTAGATTACTGAGGGCACTAAATGCAGTCATAGGATCTTCGTAAGAGGGAGGCAGAGGCAGCGTTCATTTGCACACAGGGGAAGGAGCGAGAAGACAGAGCAGAGTGAAGAGGAGGCCTGAGACGTCGCCAGCCCAGGGTGTGGTCAGGCTGAGGGGCAGGGAAGAGGACCTGGAAACAAGACAGGGCAGCCCAGAGGCGATGGCCACAGCTGACCCACACACTGGAAACAGGGAGCATTCTCCACGGGCCAGGCACTGACAGGCTGTGACCGGTGGGACCCAGCCAGCCTGACCACCGCTAGGTGTTGGAAAGCTCGGGGAAGTGCCTCAGGAGTTCCCTCCTCAGAGCACAGGGCCTGGAGAGCTGTGGGGCCTGCTCCCCCTGCTGGGCTGTGCACGGCGCTCACCTCAGCAAGGCACTGGCTCCAGCCCAGAGACCACGTCGGGTGGTCTCAGGAAGACAGGACGAGACGCTCTGCCTGGAGGTGAAGAGCAGAGTCCTCAGCCAGCCCTCAGCCCCCAGAGGAGACTCCCTGCCCAGCTGTCAGCCACAAGCCTGCCCTGCAGGCAGAAGGAGTGGCAGCACTGGGACCTGTTTCTGGAATCTTCTAGTCCACCCAAAACTCCTTTTGGAAGAGCCAGGGCTTTGAATCCCAGAGAAGCCCCCTTCTAGGGGCACAGCCTACTGACCCAGCAAGGCGGGGTGCTGGCAGGTCTGCACTCTCTGGCCATGTCCGGCTGCCCCACTCCTCCCGTGGGGGGTCACAGCCGTGCCGTCACAGGGGCCACTGCTCCTGTGCTCCTGGGCTCCCATTGGCCACACTAGCTCTCAATGTCAGCGTCCCAGGTCACACAGTGGAGCCCGGCACCAACACGCAGGGTGAGGGTGGGGCCTTGGGCAGCGAGCAGGGCCTGCGCCCTCACGAGTGGCGTCAGAAGCCTTGAGGGAGCTTGTGTGCCCCCCACAGAGTGAGAACAGCACCGACTGTGGGCTGTAGCCCTCACCAGACATCTATCTGCTGGGGCCTCGGTTTTGAACTTGGGAGCCTCTGGGACTGTAAGAGAGAGATTCATGCAGCTTTGATATTCCTCCGTGTGAGGATTTTCTTTTTTATTAAATTGTTTTGTTTTTATTATTTTGGTACTGGGGATTGAACGCAGGGGTACTTAACCACTGAGTCACATTCTTCGCCTTTTTCATATTTTGAGACATGGTCTTACTAAGTTGCTTAAGGCCTAAATTGCTGAGGCTAGCATCAAACGTGGAATCCTCCTGCCTCAGCCTCCTGAGCTGCTGGGATCACAGTGTTGTGCCACCACCCAAGTCTAAGGTATCTTGTTCTAGCAGCCTAAACAGAGTAGACAACTCCATGTACACTGTGGGCATTTTCTCTTTTCTCCAAAGCATCTCACCCTGATTCCTAGACTAGGAATGATGGAACCCCACTAGGGCTCCGACCCCCAGCTTCTCTGCAGAATCCCAGGTCTGATACCAGGCCAAGAGGACTCTCTCAGAGGCTGGCAAATGGAGCCTGTGGGACCAACCTGGGCTGTGGTGTGCATTCAGAAGAACGGTGCTGTAATCCCAACTGTGCCCCCTGCCCATGTGTGTGTTTGTGTTTAAGTCCTAGATCCCATTGCCACTCTGTTCAGAGACTGGGCACTTCAGGAGGTAATACATGTTCGACAGCGCTGCTCTCCTTTAAGAAGACGCCAGGGGGCTGGAATTGTAGATCAGTGGGAGAGCACTTGCCTGGCACAGGTGAGGCACTGGGTTCGATCCTCAGCACCACACAAAAATAAGTAAAGATATTGTGTCCATCTACAACTAAAACAAGGATGATGACAGCAGGTGTGTTGTCTCCCCACCCCAGACGTGTTGTAAGACCACAGCAGGAAGTCAGGCCAGACGCTGAACAGGCGGACATCTTGAGCTTGGCCTTCCAGCCCCCAGACAGTGGGAGAGTAAACTCCTGTTATTCAAGCACCCACTTTGGTATCTTCTTATATGACTAAGAATGAAGTTGACATCTGTAAGGGAGCACAGGGGAGAGAGGAGGAGGAGGGGGAAGAGAGCAGGGGCTGAGGAGGAGAGGTGGGAGGAGGAGGAGGCCTGACCAGGCAGGAGGGCTTCTGCTGGGCTGGGACTGCGGAGCTCTTGGTTGGCCCTCGCAGTTAACAGAGAGGGGCTTTATCTGCAGGGAGCCCTCAGGTATCAGAGGTGCCTACACCAGCATCATGAAGTGCTCGTGGGCCGATCCTGGGAGGCAATGCTGGGGTGTGAACTGATCAATGCCATCAATAAGCCAGAGGTCTGGGTCATGGACTATAGGAACAAGGTTCGATAAGTAAGACAAGGATAAGGCAATGAGTCGCTGATTCTGGTCGTGTAAAGCAAGTGCTGTGGTGCGACTACCTGATCACTGGAACATCCCCCCTGGCTGGAGCAACGGAGTGGAGTCACTATGGCTCTATGAGCAGGCAGCTGTGGCCCTAGGGACTCTGTCTCAGCTCTTCTAGAATCCATCTTAGTTCTTCTGGTTTTGCTCCTGTGAAGAGACAGCTGCAGGACTCATTTCTGAGAAAACAAAATGAAAGCTATTTTCTGCTAAATTCCAAAAAATATATTGTTTTCTGTACTTTGTATCCACAAAATGTACTCAACCCAGGATACGGTGGTCTTGGTGACTCAGATGACTTTGGAGTAGATTCTCACCCTCGCTGACCACCCGCTCGACGTTGTCTAGCACCTGCTCAGACCCAAGATGTGGCTGACTGAGTTGTTCTGCTAACAGAATTTTTTAGCTTCTGTAGCTTGCTTGCTTGCTAACTGAAAAATTCCACAGGATGTGGCTTTCCTCCTTAAATAGCAAATTTCCCTTGGAGGGGGCTCCTGGTCTTTCAGAGAGCCACTTGGACTCTGTTAGACTCAGCCCCTGGCCAGGTATAATTAGCAGAATTGGCAAAATAAAAATCCTTCAGATTATCTCGAATTTGTCTTTGGTGTGTTTTCTGAGCGGTCTCCCCACAACAGCAAGTGGTCTTCTTGGCCCTTGAGGAAAGAGAAGCCCAGAGGGGGAAGGTCTCCAGTCACCCGGGGTGGGGCTGCCAAGGAACATGCTCCCACAGCTTCCTCGTACCTGAAAGCTGTCTTCAGGAGGGCAGAGATCCTAGAGGGCAGGGCTGGGTCAGAGATCACAGATTCAGCTCCTCCTCAGAACAGGGGCCACCCCTGCTAACCTGCCCCAGGTGAGGGCAGCCAGTGCAGCTCAGAAGCACCCGCTAGGGGTCTGAGAAGGGAGGCAGCTTGGACCACGGCTGCCCTTCTAAGGTCCTGAGGGCCCAGCAGGCCTGGGGAGTGGCCTGGACTGTCCCAGGCTGGAGGTGAATGCCCAGGCATAGGGTGGGAGTTCACTGGAAGCCTATAGACACAAGGCCACCGTCAAGAACCAAGCAAAAGTAGGAACGATTTTTCCTATCAGGTCAGGATCCTAAATAAGGAGAGGTAGAGACAGTTCAAAATAACTGCATGATTTAAAAATACACAGTGGAAATGGGCTGGTACTGGGCACACCTTCCTGGCCAAGGACAAGGAAGCAGGCCAGGGAGCAGGCCTACCACCCTCAACAATACGCCTTCAGGCATGCTCCACACACTCTGTCCCACCTTGGCTGCCACCGAGCCAGAGTGCTCCAAACCTTCTCTGTAGATGACTCCAACTCACAGAAGTGTACCCAAATCCACCTGTAAACCGCCTCTCTACTCACCCTGAAGCACAAACACACCCACCTGCACACCATCTCTATGCACTCTGAAGCACCCTCTAGCCCACCAGCATGCCACCTCTATGCAGTCGGAAGCACCCTCTAGCCCACCTGCACACCGCCTTTCTATGCACTCTGAAGCATTCTAGCCAACCTGCACACCATCTCTATGCACTGGAAGCACCCTCTAGCCCACCTGCACACCATCTCTATGCACTTGGAAGCACCCTCTAGCCCACCTGCACACCATCTCTATGCATTCTGAAGCACCCTCTAGCCCACCTGCACACCATCCCTCTATGCACTTGGAAGCACCCTCTAGCCCACCTGCACACCATCTCTATGCACTTGGAAGCACCCTCTAGCCCACCTGCACACCATCTCTTATGCACTCTGAAGCACCCTCTAGCCCACCTGCACACCATCCCTCTATGCACTCTGAAGCACCCTCTAGCCCACCTGCACACCGCCTTTCTATGCACTCTGAAGCATTCTAGCCAACCTGCACGCCATCTCTATGCACTGGAAGCACCCTCTAGCCCACCTGCACGCCATCTCTATGCACTCTGAAGCACCCTCTAGCCCACCTGCACGCCACCTCTATGCACCCGGAAGCACCCTCTAGCCCACCTGCACGCCACCTCTATGCACCCGGAAGCACCCTCTAGCCCACCTGCACGCCACCTCTATGCACCCGGAAGCACCCTCTAGCCCACCTGCACGCCACCTCTATGCACCCGGAAGCACCCTCTAGCCCACCTGCACGCCACCTCTATGCACCCGGAAGCACCCTCTAGCCCACCTGCACGCCACCTCTATGCACCCGGAAGCACCCTCTAGCCCACCTGCACGCCACCTCTATGCACTCGGAAGCACTCTCTAGCCCACCTGCACGCCATCTCTATAAACTCTGAAGCACAAACACTCCCACCTGCACACCACCTCTATGCACTCTGAAGCACTCTCTAGCCCACCTGCACACCATCTCTATGCACTCAGAAGCACCCTCTAGCCCACCTGCACACCATCTCTATGCACTCTGAAGCACTCTCTAGCCCATCTGCACACCATCTCTATGCACTTGGAAGCACTCTCTAGCCCACCTGCACACCATCTCTATGCACTCGGAAGCACCCTCTAGCCCACCATCTCTATGCACTCTGAAGCACCCTCTAGCCCACCTGCACACCACCTCTATGCACTCGGAAGCACCCTCTAGCCCACCTGCACACCACCTCTATGCACTCGGAAGCACCCTCTAGCCCACCTGCACACCACCTCTATGCACTCGGAAGCACCCTCTAGCCCACCTGCACACCACCTCTATGCACTCGGAAGCACCCTCTAGCCCACCGGCACACCACCTCTATGCACTCGGAAGCACCCTCTAGCCCACCGGCACACCACCTCTATGCACTCGGAAGCACCCTCTAGCCCACCGGCACACCACCTCTATGCACTCGGAAGCACCCTCTAGCCCACCTGCACACCACCTCTATGCACTCTGATATACTCTCTAGCCCACCTGCACACCATCTCTATGCACTCTGAAGCACTCTCTAGCCCACCTGCACACCATCTCTATGCACTCTGAAGCACAAACACTCCCACCTGCACACCACCTCTCCAGCCTCAGTCACTAGGATGACACTATCCTGAAATCCCCTTGCATCTGCACCTCCCCTTGCCTGATAACACCTGCTCCACTGGACCTGTCTCTCATTGCACAGTGCTATCCTCTCACAAAGAACCTGACCTTAATGCCCTTGAAATGGAAACAGCTGCCATGTCAGCAGGAGGCGGGAACTTGTCAGTCCTAGGGGCGGACTTGCCATTTGCATCCCCGGTGCATGCTGGCACTGTGTCACCCCATATTCCCTCCCAAGCTCACTTTTGTGGATACGAAGCAACCAGCCACACGTTGTGGAGGTGCTCCTCTGTCCACGCCTCACTCTTCACAAGGGTGGGACAGCTCTTCCCCCAGCATCAGCCTGCTGCACAGTGTTCCTCATCTGGCCTTCCCTGTAGGTCCTGAGCTCCCAGAGGGTCGGGGAGCCGCTCATCCACGGCCAGGAGGACAACATGCCTGAGGCCAGCCAGGGCCTCTCGCGGCCTGACCACTTGCAGCTGCTGGAACCTCGTTCGCCCATGACTGCTTCATTTCCCAGGAATCCCTCTGAGACTCTGCTGCTCCCAAACACTTCTGGAAGCCAAGGACCCCTTGACCCTGCCTCCAGGCACCATCTTCCTGGAAGAGCCCCCATCTCCTGAACTGAAAATTCATATTTTTCAGGCAAACCAAGCGCTCAAGTCCTCCAAGAATAACTAGAAAGAGAAGAGGATCAGACAGTAAATTCAAGCCAAACAGGAGAGGATGCCTTACCAACGTGAGGACTGTGTCTGACCTCAGCACCAGGCCAGCAGAGGAGCACCCATGAACAGACCGTGAACGCAAGAACAGCTAGAATTGCAACCAGATCACAGTGTGTGGCTGGTGTTCATCCACACCCACAAAAGTGTTCAAAGTGTAACAGAAGCCATGGCAAAATGTCCAACTTGCCACCTTTTAGGGTCGTTGTGAGCAGTGACCTGACACCCAACGTTAAACTTCAAGGAACAAGTGACCGCTGCCCCAAAGGCCAAAGCTCGCATGGCCACTGTCACAGCACGCACCTCACACTGGGTGTGTGTGAAGGGTTGACTCAGCCGGCCTGGACTGTCCAGACCCTGCCCATCCCAGGTCTGGCCCTTGACCTGCTCCTAGCCTCAGAGCCTGTTGAGAGGGTCTGTCCCCCTAGAGCCTTGGGCCACACCATGTTGACAGTGCCATTTACCGTGGGAGCCTGGGTCATGCTGTATCGGTCCGATCCCCTGGTGTCCTGGAGAGGTGGCTTGGTGCGTGTCCCTGGCTGACAACACCTTTGTCTAGTGTCACAGGCTGAGAGATCAAGCACTGTCTGCAGAACTCCCCTGAGAGAGGACAATCAGCACACACGCCTGGTTGCTTCTGGACGGATATTTTAAAAATATTTTTTAGTTGCCAATGGACCTTTATTTATTTACATGTGGTGCTGAGACTCAAACCCAGTGCCTCCCACGTGCCAGGCGAGTGCTCCGTCAGGAGCCCCACCAGCCCCTGGGGCTGCCTTCAGGTGTTTCCTGCACGGAACACACTGCAGCTCTGCTGACCTCCGAGCCTGTCCAGTGGAGCAGACTGCTGGGAGATGTAGGGGACCTCCGCCCAGTGAGCGGCAGGCTCCATGAGAGGCCAGGCCAGGGGGAAACGCATCTCCAGCAATGTCCAGAAAGTGGCCATCTCCACAGCCGTGGTCCTCAGTGGGCTGTTTTGCCCTGGGGAGACATGAGGGAATATTTGAAGACATTTATGCTTGTCAAAACTCAGGGGGAATAAGAACTACTAAGATTCCATCTCACTCCCGTCAGAATGGCAGCTCTTATGGAGACCCACAACAATAATGTTGGTGAGGATGTGGGAAAAGGCACACTCACACATGTTGGTGGGACTGCAAACTGGTGCAGCCAACATGGACAGCAGTATGGAGACTCCTTGGAAATCTGGGAATGGAACCACCATTTGACCCAGGTATCCCTCTCCTCGGTCTATACCCAAAGAACTTAAAAACAGCACACTACAGGGACACAGCCACATCAGTGTTTATAGCAGCACAATTCACAATAGCTAAACTGTGGGGCCAACCTAAGTGTCCTTCAGTGGATGAGTGGATAAAAAATGTGGCCTATATACACAATGGAATATTACTCAGCAATAAAATAGAACAAAATCATGGCATTTGCAGGTGAATGGATGGAGTTGGAGAAGATAATGCTAAGTGGAGTTAGCCAATCCCAGAAAACCAAATGTGAATGTTTTCTCTGACATAAGGGGGGTGACTCACAGTGGGGTAGGGAGGGGGAGCATGGGAGGAACAGACGAACTCTAGACAGGGCAGAGGGGTGGGAGGGGAAGGGAGGGGCAGGGGTCAGAAATGATGGTGGAATGTGATGATCATTATCATTCAAAGTACAGGTGTGAAGACAAGAATCGGTGTGAATCTATTTTGTATATGATCAGAGATATGAAAAACTGTGTTCTGTGTGCGTAATAAGAATCGTAATGCATTCTGCTGTCACATATAAATTTAAAAAATAATTAAAACTAACTCAGGGGGAGGTGAGAGTCATAGCGCACAGGACAGCCCCTGCCACGGCGAGTGGTCAGCTCTGAAGGTCAGCAGTGCGTAGGGTGACCTCCTGACCCTCCACACATGCCGTCACACCCAGCCAACCACAAAGACCTGGGGTACTGACCTGCAGACTTCACATGCCTCTCCACACACTTGCTCTCTGAGTCCTGGCCCGGCCACCGTTCTTGCTGGGCACCACAGCAGACCTGACTGTCCCATTGCCCCTCAGGAGCCACGGAAACTCTGTAGCCTGTATCACATCACCCTTTGGAGCGGCAGCTCCCACTGATCTCAGGCTAAGTCCAGGTTCTCCACAGAATTCCCCTTCCGGAAAAATCACCCACAGAGAGCTGGTTCCCACCCTGGAGGCAGCCCTACCTACGTCTGTCAGTCATCTGGACATCCCACCTCCACCCCACCTCCAGGTACCCACGAGTGCTGCCCATCAAGCCCCTGGCAGCAGACCGACTCCTAGGTATCTCCCCAAGCCAATTAGAGGCCATGCAGATGAAGCTTTAGATGAAGGCAAGTCCACACAGGGTACCAGCTCCCCTCCAGCAACACTAAAGATACAAAGAAAGCCCAGGTGGTGGACCTCTGCAGCAGACCCTAAGGAAGGAGGAGGAAGCAAAACACATAGGAAACACAGGGAGGATAAAAAGTAGGACTGCTGATTCCATGGATGAGGAGCAGGAAGGAAAACAACTGATGGGCATGAGGCCCCCAGCTGTGGCCTGTAGCAGCCATTCAGGAAGCTGGCGGAGGACAGTGTCTGCTACAGGGCCCTGAGAAGGTGAGCTCCTCCCAGGCTGGACCCCAGAAGGAGGAAAGCTCAGTGTGAGCCAGACCCACACTGAAGAGAAGGTGGGATAGGGGTTAGAGCCACCCAGGGAGGAGGGAAGGGGAGGAGGAGGAGCCACCCAGGGAGGAGGGAAGGGGAGGAGGAGGAGCCACCCAGGGAGGAGGGAAGGGGAGGAGGAGGAGCCACCCAGGGAGGAGGGGAGGGGAGGAGGAGGAGCCACCCAGGGAGGAGGGGAGGGGGGAGGAGGAGCCACCCAGGGAGGAGGGGAGGGGGGGAGGAGGAGCCACCCAGGGAGGAGGGGAGGGGGGAGGAGGAGCCACACAGGGAGGAGGGGAGGGGAGGAGGAGGAGCCACCCAGGGAGGAGGGAAGGGGAGTAGGAGGAGCCACCCAGGGAGGAGGGAAAGGGAGGAGGAGGAGCCACCCAGGGAGGAGGGAAGGGGGGAGGAGGAGCCACCCAGGGAGGAGGGGAGGGGGGAGGAGGAGCCACCCAGGGAGGAGGGGAGGGGGGGAGGAGGAGCCACACAGGGAGGAGGGGAGGGGAGGAGGAGGAGCCACCCAGGGAGGAGGGGAGGGGGGAGGAGGAGCCACCCAGGGAGGAGGGGAGGGGAGGAGGAGGAGCCACCCAGGGAGGAGGGAAGGGGAGGAGGAGGAGCCACCCAGGGAGGAGGGAAGGGGAGGAGGAGGAGCCACCCAGGGAGGAGGGAAGGGGAGGAGGAGGAGCCACCCAGGGAGGAGGGAAGGGGAGGAGGAGGAGCCACCCAGGGAGGAAGGGAGGGGAGGAGGAGGAGCCACCCAGGGAGGAGGGGAGGGGAGGAGGAGGAGCCACCCAGGGAGGAGGGGAGGGGAGGAGGAGGAGCCACCCAGGGAGGAGGGGAGGGGGGGAGGAGGAGCCACCCAGGGAGGAGGGGAGGGGGGGAGGAGGAGCCACCCAGGGAGGAGGGGAGGGGGGGAGGAGGAGCCACACAGGGAGGAGGGGAGGGGAGGAGGAGGAGCCACCCAGGGAGGAGGGAAGGGGAGGAGGAGGAGCCACCCAGGGAGGAGGGAAGGGGAGGAGGAGGAGCCACCCAGGGAGGAGGGAAGGGGAGAAGGAGGAGCCACCCAGGGAGGAGGGGAGGGGAGGAGGAGGAGCCACCCAGGGAGGAGGGTAGGGGAGGAGGAGGAGTCACACAGGGAGGAGGGAAGGGGAGGAGGAGGAGCCACCCAGGGAGGAGGGGAGGGGAGGAGGAGGAGCCACCCAGGGAGGAGGGGAGGGGAGGAGGAGGAGTCACACAGGGAGGAGGGAAGGGGAGGAGGAGGAGCCACCCAGGGAGGAGGGAAGGGGAGGAGGAGGAGCCACCCAGGGAGGAGGGAAGGGGAGGAGGAGGAGCCACCCAGGGAGGAGGGAAGGGGAGGAGGAGGAGCCACCCAGGGAGGAGGGAAGGGGAGGAGGAGGAGCCACCCAGGGAGGAGGGAAGGGGAGGAGGAGGAGCCACCCAGTGAGGAGGGAAGGGGAGGAGGAGGAGCCACCCAGGGAGGAGGGGAGGGGAGGAGGAGGAGCCCCCCAGGGAGGAGGGGAGGGGAGGAGGAGGAGTCACCCAGGGAGGAGGGAAGGGGAGGAGGAGGAGCCACCCAGGGAGGAGGGGAGGGGAGGAGGAGGAGCCACCCAGGGAGGAGGGGAGGGGAGGAGGAGGAGTCACACAGGGAGGAGGGAAGGGCAGGAGGAGGAGCCACCCAGGGAGGAGGGAAGGGCAGGAGGAGGAGCCACACAGGGAGGAGGGAAGGGGAGGAGGAGGAGCCACCCAGGGAGGAGGGAAGGGGAGGAGGAGGAGTCACACAGGGAGGAGGGAAGGGGAGGAGGAGGAGTCACACAGGGAGGAGGGAACGGCAGGAGGAGGAGCCACACAGGAAGGAGCGGAGGGGAGGAGGAGGAGCCACACAGGGAGGAGGGAAGGGGAGGAGGAGGAGCCACCCAGGGAGGAGGAGAGGGGAGGAGGAGGAGTCACACAGGGAGGAGGGAAGGGCAGGAGGAGGAGCCACCCAGGGAGGAGGGAAGGGCAGGAGGAGGAGCCACACAGGGAGGAGGGAAGGGGAGGAGGAGGAGCCACCCAGGGAGGAGGGAAGGGGAGGAGGAGGAGTCACACAGGGAGGAGGGAAGGGGAGGAGGAGGAGCCACCCAGGGAGGAGGGAAGGGGAGGAGGAGGAGTCACACAGGGAGGAGGGAAGGGGAGGAGAAGGAGCCACACAGGGAGGAGGGAAGGGGAGGAGGAGGAGCCACACAGGGAGGAGGGAAGGGGAGGAGGAGGAGCCACACAGGGAGGAGGGAAGGGGAGGAGGAGGAGTCACACAGGGAGGAGGGAAGGGCAGGAGGAGGAGCCACCCAGGGAGGAGGGACGGGGAGGAGGAGGAGTCACACAGGGAGGAGGGAAGGGGAGGAGGAGGAGCCACCCAGGGAGGAGGGAAGGGGAGGAGGAGGAGCCACCCACGGAGGAGGGGAGGGGAGGAGGAGGAGTCACACAGGGAGGAGGGAACGGCAGGAGGAGGAGCCACACAGGAAGGAGCGGAGGGGAGGAGGAGGAGCCACACAGGGAGGAGGGAAGGGGAGGAGGAGGAGCCACCCAGGGAGGAGGGGAGGGGAGGAGGAGGAGCCACACAGGGAGGAGGGGAGGGGAGGAGGAGGAGCCACCCAGGGAGGAGGGAAGGGGAGGAGGAGGAGCCACCCAGGGAGGAGTGGAGGGGAGGAGGAGTCACACAGGGAGGAGGGGAGGGGAGGAGGAGGAGCCACACAGGGAGGAGGGGAGGGGAGGAGGAGGAGCCACCCAGGGAGGAGGGAAGGGGAGGAGGAGGAGCCACCCAGGGAGGAGGGGAGGGTAGGAGGGGGAGCCACCCAGGGAGGAGGGAAGTGGAGGAGGAGGAGCCACCCAGGGAGGAGGGAAGTGGAGGAGGAGAAGCCACCCAGGGAGGAGGGAAGTGGAGGAGGAGGAGCCACCCAGGGAGGATGGAAGGGGAGGAGGAGGAGCCACCCAGGGAGGAGGGAAGGGGAGGAGGAGGAGCCACCCAGGGAGGAGGGAAGTGGAGGAGGAGGAGCCACATAGGGATGAAGGAAGGGGAGGAGGAGGAGCCACACAGGGAGGAGGGAAGGGGAGGAGGAGGAGTCACACAGGGAGGAGGGAAGGGGAGGAGGAGGAGCCACCCAGGGAGGAGGAGGAGCCACACAGGGAGGAGGGAAGGGGAGGAGGAGGAGCCACCCAGGGAGGAGGGAAGGGGAGGAGGAGGAGCCACCAGGGAGGAGGGGAGGGGAGGAGGAGGAGCCACACAGGAGTGGAGGACAGACACCCAGGCTGAGGTGTGGCAAGAGCTGCTGGGACCGGCAGGCCTGGGAAGAGGTGGAGTCGGCCGCCTTGTACAGGAGCTGAGCACCCCCTTAGCCTTGAGTAAGAAAGGTACTTGCTGCAGATAACTCACACGCAGGTCGGCATGAACAAGGTAGCAGAAGCAGGAGAAGACGAAGAAGCAGAAGCAGAAGCCCCTTTTTTGTACACAGCAGTCTTTTATAGGATTGTGAACAGAGAAGGCAGCCTTCCAACAGCAATGACTCAGTCTCTAAGCTAGCTAAACACGGTATGCAGAAGTAACTTACTAATCAGAAGTGACCTGCTTCTCATGGCTTAATCGACTCTTGGGCCGGAGCATTCTGAGCTCTGCTCTTTGTTAAGCACAGATAAAAATTCTCCCAGAGCCTCCTAGCCCACTTGGCAGAACATGCCGTTTGCAGGCAAGCTCCACCAGAAGACAGCAAGCCTCTGGCCTGCAAGTGCTCGCAGTCACATCTGATTCTCTGCATCTCCCTCCTTTTGTTTTTGTAAATGAGCCAAAGCAGAAGTGATTAGAGAGGTTTCATGTTTCAGTTGCGTTGTTCCAGCAGTTGGAAGACTATATACAAAACAAAACACAAAACAAAAATTATTACAGTGTTACCTAAAGAAGTTGACAACAAGGTAGAGAAATGATTAAAGGATTCAAATTAGCAATACTTGAAGACAACTCTCCTAAGATGCCAGATCCTGTTAGTTCAGGTAACGTCTTACTAAAGGTGTCCATAATAGTTGTTTTCCAAATTCATAATTTCTAAGGTTAAATTTTGATGTCCATTTAACCATCTTTTAACAGTTTCTCAGGAATCACTGGTGTAATGGCACAGGAGTCACACAAATACGAGAAGAATTCCAGTCACACTTCAGAACACTTCTGGTAGCCAAGATAGCCACTTGATGGCCAAGCCAGGAAACAGTATGTTGTAAGTTGATCACATCTGTAGCCAGTTGAGGGTCTAAGTCCTTTTGTTGTTGCCATAATAAATGAGCATCTTGATGCCATGTTCTCACGAAATCCGCAGTTTGAATGCCTTGATGCAAAGCAACACTAGCTATCGCAGTAGTGGCCATTACAGAAGCAACTGCAAGGAATGAGGCTATAACTCTTCCTATTAGAGAGCGATGTAACAAAACTTGAACAGCATTGTACAAATGAGTAACAGACAAAGAATCAGACCAAGGACGAGTCAAATTAACAGGCACCCACAATTCTGTGCGAGCTTTAACAATAACTAAAGAATAATTATTAATTTCTATTAATTCCCAATTAGTTCTATTTACACATTGAGTAAGATAACAGTCTATATATGATATTGTTCCCCAAGTTACATTCCAATCTCAGTTTTCAATCATAAGAGAATAAGGGAATTTAACACATGCAGAAGCAAAATAAGTCAAATTATTATGTAGATGTACTTCAAAAGGAGAGGAATGGGATAAATCTAATGTGAAATTTCCAGTCCATTTAGTGAGTTTCCCAGATACTGCCCATAATTTCCATATATCCCCTTAAATATTGGAAAACCTTATATGCTGTAACATTGGAGGGACCAAAGCATAATGTTGCATTTTAATTGTCTCATTACCCCAAGCATTTATTGTCCCCTTATGTCGATGCCATCTTAAAGTACGATTTGACCAACTTTCTATAAATTCAGAATGATCAGGACTCTAATCTACTATTGCGATATTTTGATATTTAACTACTGTTTTAGGGTGATGATCATGGCATTTTTCCCACTCTGAATGAGTTAATAAGGCTTCAAAATATTTAGCTGAACATAAAGGAAGATGAGTTCTGACAAAGCATTCTTCAGATGTTAGCCATGGTTGATTAGCATACATACTAGAGGTATTAAACCCTCGGGAAGATATCATGACAGTAAAAACAGCAGTAGAATAACTACGATAATTAACTTCCCCAGTATTACAGGAATGAGAGTCGTTATGTGCTAAAGAGGCAAACAGGAAGAACGAGCCCCTATACACAATGGGACTCCTTCAACAGCTACAGTTATATTAGAAATATTATATGGATTTTTATGGAATGGAATATCTTCAATTCCCTCGCACACAGGAGGGGGGAAAATTGGTATTATTAGTACACACACGAACCTCAGGTTCTCCCCAGGAAACACTGCGCACCAAAGGAGGGTTAGGAACATAGGCCCAGTAAGCAAAAGAATGAGCATCAACTATACTTAACTGGCAATTAATAATGGCAAGCAGAGCGAATAAAAGATTAACAGGATTTAAAGGCTGATTTGCCTTTTGAAGGTTTTTTTAGCTTCTTGAGTCAACCTTTTCATCTGTCCCCATGTTGGGGGTCCACTGTTCTCGTTGCCATCGTAGAAGTTCTCTGCATTGTCGGCTCCTGAAATTGTCTGACAAACGGGTCACTCATTCTGCAATTTGATAAGTCTTGAAGGTACCCAAAAAGGTGTTCTATCTGTAGAAATAAGAGCAAACCCCCTTCCCATGTGGTGCACCAACCCAGAAATCCATTCTTTATTTTCTTCCCTGTACCACATAGGTATTTCCGACTTTTGAAATAATGGCTGAGACTTAAATGTTGAGAAATGTTGCTGGGCTGCAGGAACCTTCCCCCATTAACTTATCCTCCATAGGTCCCGGGGGATTTTGAGCCTCATTCTCTCCAGCTTGTTTTCGTGCCTCATCTTCCCACCAACTTCTCAATTGTAACCACTGAGATCCCTCCAAATCTGTTTTGCTAATGCCTCCCAATCCAAAGGAATAAGTAATTCAGAAGTTCCCAAATTTTCTAACGTATCTAGCACAAAGGGAGACTGAGGGCCATATTGAGAGACTGAAGCTCTTAAACCTTTATAAACCTGTATTCCACTGCAGGATAGTGAACATGGATCATTGGGGGATTTTGAAGGTTTTGTTGTCTAGTTATAGGAAACAAATGTGGTGGATCCACAAGACCACCAGGGGGAGCTGCAAGACCATCGTCGACATGTCTCATAGTAAGGAAATGAGAAACCTTGTTCTCTACCCGCATCAACTCTGTACCTTGTCATTGGAAAGAGAGAAGCATTAGAAGGAGCAATAGGTTTAAGAGAGGACCTTTGCTTTTTTTAATCTCATTTTATCCACAAAGGCCTCCATTTTTTTTCATACTAGAGTCTCTATCTGAACTTTCTGAATCCCCCTCATGGTCCAGATTTGATTTAGGAGAGTCATCTATAGTATCACAGATGATCTTCCTTGGGCTCCATATTATCAACTTTAGTATCAGATTATGACTTATCAACTTTGCTTTCACAATGAGAACCCTTTTCATTATTGCTTTCTAATAATTGCAATGCTTGAGTAATAGCGCCTCACAGTGTCCAAATCTTTAAAGAAATAACATTCCCAGCCTGATGCTGCTGACGGAGCTCTTTCTGAACCAGTTTCCATTCCCCTATATTTAACTGGACCTTGGTTTGATACTGGAACCAGTGACAATGACATTCTATAATTTTAAATAACTCCTTGAGTCTCTTATGAGATGTTTTTACACCTATGGAATACAATAATCCTTGAAGTAACTCCACATATTGTTCCTTAAAGGACTGGGAGTTTCCCGTGTTAATTCTGAAAGTCCCCTAAAGTTTTCTCCACCCGGGGTGAATACCCTTTCGATGCTGGATCCTGCTGACTACGCCAAATGCCGCCAATAACTCACACGCAGGTCGGCATGAACAAGGAAGAAGAAGCAGGAGAAGACGAAGAAGCAGAAGCAGAAGCCCCTTTATTGTACACAGCAGTCTTTTATAGGATTGTGACAGAGAAGGCAGCCTTCCAACAGCAATGACTCAGTCTCTAAGCTAGCTAAACACGGTATACAGAAGTAACTTACTAATCAGAAGTGACCTGCTTCTCATGGCTTAATCGACTCTTGGGCCGGAGCATTCTGAGCTCTGCTCTTTGTTAAGCACAGATAAAAATTCTCCCAGAGCCTCCTAGCGCACTTGGCAGAACATGCCGTTTGCAGGCAAGCTCCACCAGAAGACAGCAAGCATCTCGCCTGCAAGCGCTCACAGTCACATCTGATTCTCTGCAGGCGCTGAGCTGGCATCGCAGGCTGTGCAAAGCAAGAGGGCCTCACCTTCGCTCGGGCGTCACCGATGGGACTGGGCTGTCCCTCGCTTGTTGTACACAATCCCCTGCCTTATTTGGGGGGGATCTTCTTTCCTGTAATGAACACAGGGGTTCGGGGTGCCTTCTCTTTCTTGCCTCCCTTGTTGCTCTATCCCTCCAGTGTGGGAGCTGTGACCCCTGAGGTCGCAGAGCCATCCACGACCCTCAAAAAAGGTATTTTGTGTTTGTGTGGTCTTTTTGTCGCCAGCCCGATTCACGTGGAGTGACCCTGAATCCATCGCCCGCATGGGACGTGGGCGAAACTGGGAGCCCTGTGGCTGTGAACAGTTCTGTATCCTGACTGGTGGCAGCCACCGAAGGCAGCCCGTGGCAGGCTGCACAGAACTAGACACACGGGTGTGCGGCATACCCCCGGGGAGGGAAGGCACAACTGGCGGCGACCCACAGGCTCAGTGTAGCACACAGGATGCTGGGTGAAGGGTGAAGAGGACGTCCCTGAACACTCTTCCAACCTGTCCATCTCTAATTGTTTCAAAATGAAAAGTTAAAAAAAATGTAGTTCAGTGCATGATAGTTCATGTGAGACGTTCTCAGGATGACAAAAGTAGAGATGGAGAGCACATCAGTGGTTGCCAAGGACAGGGACTGGGTGTGGGCCGATGTGGACAGAGGCCGCACGAGGGGTGTCTTGAGGCGATGGGCCAACTCTGCGCCCTGACTGCATTGTGGTCACGCACTGCGTACAGGGGTAAAGCTGCACAGGATCTCACCCCCCAACACCTGTGTGCATGAATGGAGGCTAGAAGTGGTGAAGGCTGAGTGAGCCCTGGGACCAGGGAAGGTGGGGGCTGAGGCCAGCGCCCTGCCCATGCAGGAGCTGTGTGAAGGCTGCACCTTCCTGTGGTCGACAGTCATTTCAAAATAGTTTTTAAAATTACACGAATTTTAGTTGGGTGCAGTGGTGCATGCCTGTAATCCTAGTGGCTCAGGAGGGTAAGGCAGGTGGACCGCACATTCAAAGCCAGCCTTAGCAATTTAGTGAGGCCCTAAGCAACACAGCAAGGCCCTGTCTTTAAATAAAATATTCAAAAGGGCTGGGGATGTGATTCCCTGGTTAACTCCCCCGGTTAACTCCCAGTACCAATAAGATAAAATAAAAATTAAGAAATTAAAAAAATTTCACTGTAATTGACAAACAAATGGAATACACTTATGCACAGTATGTTGTTCTCGAGTATGTGTACCAGGTAGAATGGTAGAATCGAGGTGACTAACATGCATCGAGTATGTGTACCAGGTAGAATGGTTGAATTGAGGTGACTAACATGCATTACTATACACCACTTTTTTGTGGTGAGAACACTTAAAATCTACTCCCTGAGCAATTTTCTTTTTTAAAAAATATTTATTTTTTAGTTGTAGTTGGACATAATACATTTATTTATTTATTTACTTTGGCGGTGGGGATTGAACCCAGGTCCTTGTGCATGTGAGGGAAGCACTCCACCGACTGGGCTGTATCCCCAGCCCATTATTGATTTATTTTTATGTGGCGCTGAGGATTGAACCCAGGGCCCTAACATGCTAGTCAAGCGCTCTACTGCTGAGAAACAACCCCAACCCTCCCTCAACAATTTGCAAGAACACAGCACATTGCTATTAACTATAGTCACCATGTTGTATAAACCACACAGCTTAAGTCCATTGTGCCAAAAGTAAAGGTACGGGTAGTGAATGATGAAAATGGTCAGCGACCCTCTCGGCAGCGACTGCCGCCATTCTGCCTGCAGAGCCTTTGAACAAGATTCCCCCCACCTGCCCCACTTCCACTCACCTCTAATGTGTCTGCAAAACCATGACCAGGGGGCCGGGGCTGGGCTCAGGGGTGGAGCCCTTGCCTAGCATGTGTAAGGCACTGGGTTCAATCCTCAGCACCACATAAAAATAAACGGAAAATAAAGATATGCTGTCCATCTACAACTACAAAACAGATGGTCAGGATGCAAACCTCTGAAGGTACAGCACCCGGTGCCAAGAAACCACATCACCACTGTAGTCAACCTCTGTTTAAAGAGGGCACCGTGATCTGCTAACACGGCCTCCCTTCTAAGGACTCAGCCTTCCCCAACACGTCAACAGATCCCACGGTCCTGGTGCTGAGCCTGTCCGTTTCCAGGGTCAGAGGCTACATCAGTCGTTAGATTTGCAGCCTTAGGCTCGAGAGGGACCTGGACACCCACACAGATGTTGAGATCCACAAGATTCCGTAGTGTTCGTACCACAGAAGAACAACGGATTGAGAGCCCAGAACCCAGGACCTAGGGTACCACCTGCATACAGAATGCAGTCCGTGTCAATCTTTTCAATTTCCCCAGGCAGAGCAAACCAGGGTACAATAGTGTACAGACAAATAATCATGTACATGATTCAGCTGGATATACTCAAAATAACTTACTAAACACTACTTCAGCTTCTCGATCTGCCAGGTTCTATGGGCTCAAGTCTCTGTTTCCCTCATAATTCCTTTAAGTGATGGAGTTTCTGCTTTGTTTTTGCTAAGGCTTCTGATCCATGAACACTCAAGAGTGTCTTCCTGCAGCCCGGCTTTCTACCTGAAGATGGCTCCTGCTCATGCCTGCCCTGGGTCCTCTGCACCTGACCCTCTCCGGCCCCTTCCTTCCCTGCTGTCTCTGACAGCTGAGCCTGGCCCACCACCTTCACAACCTCCCTTGGAAAGACAGAAACTTGGCTTTACATTTAACGCAATCTCAAAGTGTCTTTCTAAACATAGATAAGTCCATCACATTTACTGCTAAAACTGGCCTTATTTCTATTATTTTTCAATACTTGTTTTTTTCCTTCTGTACTTTTTTGTAGGAATCAAATTCCTTTAAACATGCTTTTTCCTTTGCTGATCTGGAAAACATACACACATTCCCATTCCACAAGTGGTAACCTTCAGACTTTCTTTTCTTTTTTAGTACCAGGGATTGACTCCAGGGTGGCTCTACCACTGAGCTACATCCTCAGCCTCCCCCACTTTGTGAGACGAAAGTTTTGAGACAAGTCCTCACTAAATTGCTGAGGCTGGCCCAGTTGCTAGGTTACAGATGAGAGCCAGCGCAACCTTCATGTTTATGTGCGCTAGGCATGGCAGTTCATGAGTGTAATCCCAGTGGCTCAGGAGGCTGAGACAGGAGGATTGAAGTTCAAAGCCAGCCTAAGCAATTTAGCAAGGTCCTAAGTAACTTAGCAAGACCCTGTCTCAAAAAATAAAAAGGGTTGGAGATGTAGCTCAGTGGTCAAGCACCCTTGAGTTCAATCCCTGGTGCAAAAAAAAGAAAAAACAAAAAGAACCAAAATCACATGCCTGCATTTCTTTAGATGAACCACTAATAAACAGTTACGATTCCTCACCCGCCTACTCGCTTGGAGATAAGAAATTAAATGTCACCATCTGTCCTAGCTGGCAACCCGATGCTGGGTTCACAAAATCTGACTACTTCAATAACTCAAGAAAACAACAAAGAAGGCACACACCCAAACAGAAATACTTTTTCAATAATCTGGAGATGGCTCTGCAACCTTCAGTGTCCTTGGAAAGAGACAGAGCGGCTGGACTTCTCTATTCTTATCTAGGGAACACACAAGGGGGGTTCCATGGAACATCCTATCTCCAAAAGGGCAAAGGGGTAGGATTGCCAAGGAACAGGTGAGTGTAGCTCAACCCGGTGGGCGACACCTACACGTGGAGCCATGCCTTGCGATCTGAGCCGGGACAATGCCCACGTCACTACAAAACGTAGTGATTGGTCAGAGCCCTGGTGCATCAGGACATGAAGACATGTTCACCCATGGCAGCTCCTGACCATTACATCCTGCTTAACTTCTGTCCTTTTCTTCTCATAGACTTTAACTCCCGCTGAAAAGGTCTGGAAGGTGAATTCAGTTCTTTGGGACTGAAGTTTCCTACTGTTTGCTCTAACAAATTACCAAAAAATTTGCAGCTTAAAAAACCTAAACGTGGGTTGGGGCTGTAGCCCAGCGACAGAGCACTTGCCTAGCATGTATGAGTCCCTAGGTTCCATCCTCAGCACCACATAAAAATGAATCAATAAAATAAAGGTATTGTGTCCATCTACAACTAAAAATATCAAAAGAAAACAACAAAACTGAAACTCACGCTCTTACAGTTGCAGAGGTCAGAAGTCTGACCCTGGCCTTGCTGGCTAAAGCTACCAGGCGAGCAGGATGACGCTCCTTCTCAGGGCTGCAGGACAGTCAGTGCTGGCCCCTGCCAGGGTCTGGGGGATGCCCACACCCCTGGCCTTGTGGCCCGCAGCCACAATCTTGCCTTTTACATTTCTACCCATCACCTGACTGTCGCTCCCCTTATCAGGCCCTTGGGATGACTCTGGGCTCACCTGGATCATGCGGGGCAAGATTTCCACGTTGAAATCCTCTAACTCAATCATAGCTGCAAAGATCCTTTGATAAGTGACCTAGTGTGGGAAGCCACGTGTGAAGTGCTCGAGGGTCTTTACTCGGGATGGAGCCCTGGAGATTTAGGTTCACCTTGGAAACTATTGCAGGCTCCCTGGTCCACATGAGGTTGCCCAAGGCACATGATCTCTATCTCCACTCCACTAGGAAGACCCCTCTGGTAGCTCAGGAGTTGGGCATAACTCACTGGGAACTGGACAACCCACCTCCTACCTAATCTGGCAGAGAACATTCCATGGAAAACCTTCGATATTCCCTGATATAAATAAATAACGCAAGGGTGGACTCCATTTGGCTCTTTTTAGTGTGGAAGCTCGATTCCCAAGATTGGCTAGCCCATCCCATCCCAGCTTTTAAAATTACTGTGTCCTGTGATGTGCAGGACATGGGTGGGAACTAGTATACTGACAAGTTTCAAAGATTGGGATGTGGACAGGTTTCTCTCTCTCTCTCTCTCTCTCTCTCTGTGCGGTACTGGGGACTGAACCTAGGGATATAGCTTTACCACTGAGCCATACCTCCAGGCTTTTTTACTTTGAGATAGAGTCTAAATCGCCTGCCTCCCCTCCTGAGGTGCTGGGTTACAGGCCTGCACCTCCAGGCCCAATGGACAAGTTTAAGGGCCATTATTATGCCTATTAAAAACATTAAGTTTTACTTTCAACACAGAAAATCTGTTCTGCTTTAAACATCCTCTGCTGCTGGGTGTAGTGGTGCACTCTTGTAATCCCAGCCGCTCAGAAGGGTCTCAAGTTTAAAGCCAGCCTCAGTAACTTAGTGAGGCCCTGAGCAATTTAGAAAGATGCTGTCTCAAAATAAACAAAATTTTAAAACATATAAAAAGATCTGGGGATGTGGCTCAGTTAAGCCTCACTGGGTTCAATCCTTGATACTCTCCCCCCAAAAAAACTTTCCTGAGGCTGCTTAAAACAACAAAAAACTTATGTAACCATAACTACCGATTAAAGATGACAATTTAGATTTGAAAAAAAGTTTAAAAAGTTTTATTTCTTTACTAAAACCATTATAAACATAAATAATACAATTTTTAAAAAAATCAACACATATTCACGATGTAAAAAAAAAAGAGTTGCAAAAAGAAAGAATATTCTTTTTCGTATTCAAAAGGGAATGCTGTGGACTATTGCATAGCTTCCCAGAAATGTTACTGACAAAAGCATGTGTTTCTTTTACTTCTTATAATACAAAATATTTTCTTCATCTTTACACATGCAAACACCCAAATGGAATTAATAGAAAACCTCTTTGGTAGGTTTTTTAAATTTACATTTCCTGGACTCCGTTACATAGCCACACATACACGTTGTGTTCTTTCTGTGGCTATCTGTGAATTAATCCGTTCCATACATGTACCATGATTTATCCTGAATGACATCTAGGTCCCTGTTTTTGGCTGTGAAAAACAGTGGGTCTGTGATGGTCGCCTAGCATGCAGGGGGAACAGAGTCCAGGGTCCAGCAGAAGACACAGAAAAGACCTCTTTGCACCCAGATTTTGCATATTTGTGTCTTTTTCTTTTTTCTTCTAGTGGTGGGGATTGAACCCAGGGGCACTCTATCACTGAGCTATATCCCCAGCATTTTTCATTTTGAGAAATGAGGGTTCCCTGGAGTGCCTTCCAAAAGGGCTTACCATTCCAAGTGCCCCCAGCACTGAAGGGGAGTCCCTGACGCTCTCCGTCTTCACCAGCATCTGGTATGTCCGTCTGAATTTTTAGCCTTTTAGTAGATATGTAGTGGTATCTGTAGTTCCCTAGTGATATGGCATTGAGCACTTTTTCATATGCTTATTTGTCAGCTGTCTGAATTCTTTTTTTTAATATTTTGGTTTTTTTAGTTGTAGTTGGACCTTTATTTTATTTTTACGTGGTGCTGAGGATCGAACCCAGCGCCCCACACGTGCTAGGCAAGCACTCTACCACTGAGCCCCAGCCCCAGCCCTGTGTGAATTCTTTAGTGAAGTGTCTGTTGAGGCCTTTCTTTTGTCCATGTTTTTGTTGGACAAGTGTTCAGCTGCTGTCACTACTACTGCTTAATTCAAGCATCACTTCTCCCTAGCAGATCTGTTTCCCTGCCTGTGTTTCTGGTTTGGTGTTATTTCCTGGCATTATGGGGCTCCACAGAAGAGAAAGTGTATTCCTCTGTGCCTCCGGGGGCTGAAGTTTAGCTGAGAACATTCTCTCGCACAGGAATCTCACAGACCTCTCACCTCCGAGCCTGTGTCTGGGAAGATGACCCACAAGCCTGACCAGTAGGTATTAAAGAAGCCAGATTCCCGGTCCCTCCTGCACCCTCTTCTCCCAACACTAAACAGTCAGGGTCTGATGACAGATTATACCGGAAATTTTGAGGACTCTTTACTTTTACTATTATATTCCTTTTTAAATTAAACCCTGAAATGCAAGCGATTCACATTAAGACATAACCAAAATGTGTGACTGCATTAAAACTGAGTGAAGGCACACTCATATAGGTAAGGTTCTTGTTCCCTATTCAAAATCCTCCCATTTCTTTCTATATTCTTTTTCTTCTTCTTCTTCTTCTTTTTTTTTTTTTGGTACCAGAAATTGAACCCAGAGTGTTTAACCACTGAGCCACATCCCAAGTCCTTTTGTTTTTATTTTGAGACAGGATCTTACTAAGTTGCTTAGGTCATCCCTAAAGTGCTGAGGCTGACTTTGAACTCTCCATCCTCCTGCCTCAGCCTCCTGAGCTGCTGGGATTATAGGCACGTGCCACCATGGCCAGGCATTTCACCTCTTAATCTTCTTGCATTGTCTCACATATGAGCTTTGTGGGGACATGTCACATCTAAACCATAACAGGGGGCCACATAGTAGGAGCAAGCAGAGAAGGAAAGGCTGCCAAGACCCCATCCCAGACTGTGGGACTCTAGGAGATGAACTAAAGTCATTTTGCGTTGTTGGCGTGTGGTGTGCCACCTGTGAAGCTACGTGAGAGGTATTTTACTCCGTGCTGAGCCATGGAGGACTTGGTCTCCCTTTGAGAATGATTCCTGTGTGGAAGCTGCCTAAGGCATGAGATCTCTGTCCTGGCTCTATCAACGAGACAGCCCTAGTAGCTCTGGAATCGGGCGTGACCCACTGGGGCCTGGACAGTGCACCTCCTACTTTATTTGGCAGAACATTATATGGAAACCTTTGGGGTTTCCCCTTATATAATAAAGCAAACCTGGGCTCTCACCCTCTCTCTTCCCAGTGTGGAAGCTGTCTTGCCCCTGCTTCTCAAAATTATTCCCATGGCGTGTGGTCTTTTTGTTGCCTTCTTTTTCTTAGCCTTATTTTGCAGCCAGTTCACTCCTTGCAGAGGGACTCACCTCAACTGCCCACGCAGGATGTGGGCGGGAGAGGTGGACATGAGGTTTTGGGGTTGAGGGCAGAACGTTAGGTTTTGCATTCCCCCAAAGCTCCTGTGTGATGCAGGGATGATCAGAGGAGAAATGATTACATCACAAGAGCTGCAACCTAAGCAGACCAGCCTCGTCTGAATGGACCAAGAGGGTGTTGGACAGGCGGGGTGTGGCTGGTGGTGGGTCACGGAGGACGGTGCCCTACCAGGGTTCATCTTCCCTGTGGCCCCTTCCCCTCTCTCTGCTTCCTGTGCCATGAGCCGAGCAGCTCTCCTTCACTGGGCCTTTCGCCCAGTGTTTCGCCTCACCTTGGACCAGAGTAATGGAGTCGACCTCTGGACTCTAACCTCTAAAACCATGAGCCCCAAATAAATGTCACCCCTCTGAGTTTTCCCTGTCAGGTAATAAGGTTAACGTAGAGTATGACTTCTCTGACATCAGTAAACGGAGAATCCTGCTGAAGGGTTTTCTACCATGGCCACATAAATGAAGTTTCTCTGTGAATTGTGAAGCCAAATACAGGAGTGCTCCATAGAATTTCCATCCCAGATATGCACCGTTTCTCTGCAGTATGAATTCTCTGATGAGCAGCAAAGTGAGAACTCCAGTATTTCTTTGTTGTGAAATAAGTCCACAGCTTTGAAACATTTCTATTCCAGTGGCAACATAAGCCTCCCTTCAGTTACACTCTTTGATGCACATTAAAATCAAGGATGTGACTAAAAGACTTCTCACGTCACAACGAAGTTTTTCCTCCAGTGTTTACAGAGGCCTAATTGTCAAGACCCAGCTGCTGAGAACTCTTCCGCCTTCACAACACTCAGGGTCTCTCTCTGCACGGAGCTCCTTGAAGTCTAATGTGCTTGGCTCTCTAGTGGAAGACGGCTGCATCGGGCCTCTCCGTCACCAGCCTGTGAGTCAATCAGGCGCAGGCTCGAGCTCCAGTGAAGGACTGCCACACCCACAGTGTCTCCAATATGAGTTCCCACTGCGTACAAGGCAAGCGTGGCAGAAGTTTCTCTGAGTTTTGCTACAATCATGGAATCTTTCCAATAGGGATCACCTGGCATTCACTTAGGGATAGATAATATTCAAAGACTTGTGTGTGTATCACAGTCACATTTTCCTGCCCGGGTGAATTTTCTTCTCATTATTCAGGGGTGATCATTGCAGGAGAACTCCTGGTTTATTTCCAGAGGTTATCTTCTTCCTCAGCAGATGAAGGTCAAAGCTATGCAACTTTGTGTACATTTTGCATATTTTTTCACTTGCATAATTTCTCTAGTGTTTGTTGAAAATGGAGTTATTTTCCTAACTTTTTGAGTCAGGTTTATGAAATGTTCTAAAATGTGAATTACCTGTGTGGGGAAAACTGGAAATTGGGAAAATTAACACAAAATCATACTTTCTTGGGTACTAGATGCTGTGGACTTAGAGTCTGCTGGGACTGATGACCTCCTTTTAAAGTTTTTATCAGTGCCTTGTAATCACACAGTGCGACTCCTTCTGCCATACCCACATGCACACAGTTTGCTCCCACACATGCCCCAGTGCTTCCCGCCCCTCTTCTCCATGCTCTGCCCCCTCTTCCACTCTCTGGTGTGTCATCACTTTACATACAGTGGGACTCGTTGTGACAGCCCTTTACACACACATATAGCAGAATTTTATTTTATTCTAAGGTCACTTGTGTGAACTTGGGGTGACACAAAATAAAACACAGACACGAATCACCTTTACCCAAGCTTCAGGACAGCTTCCTCGGCTCTCAGCCTCAGGCTCCCCAAAAGGGAGAGCAAGAGAAAGTCATGAGCTGCTGGTGAGAGAGGGAAGCATATTTGGAAGTGAGCTTTTATTTGGGGGGACACTGTTCTTAGAAAGTTCTATCCATAAAAGGGCAGAAGGGGTAGGATTTCCGGGAGCAGGTGAGGGTATGCTTACACGTGAAGCCGCGCCTTGCTGTCCAAGCTGGGACAACATCAAGTCACTAGGAAACATACTGACTGGTCAGAGAATCCCCACGCAGGACATGCGTTCTGTGCATGCATACTGGTGGCGCTCGCGGGCAGGCGTCAGGACTGGAGGCATTCATTCACAGCGGCTCCCCACGCCCTTTCCTTGGCTTCCTTCTTCCCCTGGACATCTACCTCTCTTCTTTTTGTGAGACTCCCCCTTTCTTGTTTCTTTCTGGTTTCTGCATGAGACACATTCTGCCTCTGACTTTACATCATCTACCATGTTGTTCTTTGGTTCTCTACATTTACTAGCAAATGACGATTTCAGTTTTTCAGAGTGATACTTGTTGCATACACATTTTCTTTGCTATTCATCTGTTGACAGGCACCTATTTAGGCTGGTTCCACAACTTAGTATTGTAAAATGTGTGGCTGTCAACATTGGAAGGCAGGTATTGCTGCAGTACGCTCATTTTGCTCTTTTGGAGGAGCGGGGTCATCTGGCAGTTCTAGTCCAAGTCTTTGCAGCCCGGCCAACGGCGTAGGAGACTTTCTCCCTGCGCTCTCCACATGCATTTCCTATCATGTATTTCTGGCTGCCATTCTGACTGAGGTGGGATCTCAGTGTAGTTCTGATTTGCATTTTCCAGAATGCTAATATTGAACATTTTCTCTTTTTTTCATTTGCATTTCTTCTTTTGAGAAATTCATTTTAGTTCATTTGCTCTTTTTTCAGTTGGGTTGTTTTTGAGTTCTTTATGTATTCTGGGTATTAATCCTCTATCAGAAAGCAACTTGTAGGGACTTCCTCCCATTCTGTAGGCTCTCTTTTCATGCTTGTTTCCCTTGCTCTGCAGAAGCTTTTTAACTGGAGGCCATTCCACACATTCTTTGTCTTACTTCTTGTGCTTTTGGGTCTTACTAAGGAAATTGATGCTTGCACCTATGTTGGCAGGTTGACTCTGTTTCCTTCTATCAGTTGTACACTTTCTGGTCTAATTCTGAGGTCTTTGATCCATTTTTGCTTGTCTTTGTTTTTGGTACCATGGATTGAACCCAGGGTGCTTAACCGCTCTGAGGCACATCCCCAGCCCTTTTTGTTTCATTTTGAAACAGGATCTCACTAAGTTGCTGAGGTTGACTTTGAAATTTCGATCCTCCTGCTTCAAACTCCCTTGACTTTTGTCAGAGGATACATGGGTCTAATCTGATTCTTCCACAAACGGCTATCCAGTTTCCCCAGAAACACTTGTTAAAGGAAGTGTCTTTTCCCCACCTTTCGCTTTTGGTACCTTAGTCAAAGATTAGGTGGTCACATCTATGAGGATTTGTGTCTTCCATTCCACTGGTCTTCTGTTTTCATGTTTTGGACACATCTATTTACTGTCAATGCAGTCATCTACTAAATCTCATTTGGAAACACACTGACACACCCAGAAATAATGTCTTTTTGGCAATCTGGGATTCCTCAGCCCAGTAAAGTTGGCACATAAGAGTAACTATTGCAGTCCCACCATTTAGCTTCCTTGTCTTCTTTTGGTACTGGGGATTTAACTCAATGGCACTTTACCACTGAATTCTATTCCCAGCCTTTTTAGTTTCATTTGAGACAGGGTCTATGTTGCTGAGGCTGGCCTCAAACTTGCCATCCTCCTGCCTCAGCTTCCTGAGCCACTGGGATTACAAGGGTGCACTACCATTCCCATGCTTGTCCTTAATAACCAGTAAGATTTCAGATGTCTCACACCAATTCCTCTTTTCTGTATTTCCTGACATTCCTTACAGAGCATGACCACATAAATTCTTACCAATAGAAAATGAATAGAAGTGACATATGAAAATCAGTCCTTTTCTTAAAAAAAAGAAAATCTCTTCTTCTATGTTTCTCTTCTCCCCATGAGCAAGAAAGCAGATGAACCAACAGCCCAACTTAAGCGAGGATAGGATGGGAGAAAGCTAGATCCCTGGATCAGCTCATGGGTCCAATGCTCTTGGCTGACCTTAACTTCTACACTTGCAACTGGTGCAGCCACCATGGAAAGCAGTATGGAGACTCCTAGAAAAAGCTGGCATGGAACCATCTTTGACCCAGCTATCCCACTCCGTCCAAACCCAAAGGACTTAAAATCAGCATACTACCGTGATGCAGCCACTTCAGTGTTGACAGCAGCACAATTTCACAGCTGCTAAACTGTGGAACCATCGAGATGCCCTTCAATAAATGGATAAAGAAAGGGTGATCTATATACACAATGGAATATTATTCAGCAATAAAAAGAGAATACAATTTTTTGGCATTTGCAGGTAAATAGATGAAGTTTTGAGAACATCAAATTAAGCAAAGTAAGCCAATCCCCCAAAATAAAGTCAGAGCTTTCCCTCTGGTAAGTGGATGCAGATCCCTAACAGGGGTGCAGGGAATGGGGTGGGAAGAATGGAGAAACTTTGGGCAAAAGGAATGGGGGCAGGAAAGATGGTGGAATGAAATGGACATCATCACCCTAGGCACATGTGTGACTGCACATGTGGTGTGACTCTACACTGTGTACAACCAGAAAAATGAAAGTTTGTGTTCCATTTGTGTACAATGAATCAAAATGCATTGTGCTGTCATGTATAACAATTTAGAACAGATAAAAAAGGAAGTAAAAAAAAAAACCAAATAAATAATCATAATACAAAGGAAACAAATTCTACAAGAAATATAATTTATTTATTCACATTCTCTGTTAGTTCTTGTCCAAACATAAATAATTTACTACAGATATATCAGTGCATAGATTATGGCTTTTTAAATTTCTAAGTACTTTAGATTTCATTATTACTTTTTGGGGGGGTGTAGTAGGGATTGAAATCAGGGTCACTACTGCTAGGCTACATCTCAGCCTCTTTTCAAATTCAAAACTTTTTAGACAGGACATTGCTAAGCTGCTTAGGGCCTCCCTAAGTCACTCAGGCCAGCCTTGAACTTGCTGTCTTCCTGCCTCAGCCTGCTGTCCCTGGGACTGCGGGTGTACCACGGCACAAGCCAGAATTCTTTTCCGTGACCAGATGAAGAATCAATAACAAACGGAACCCCTTTCTCCCAGTCTGCACACCGACCGTGGCAGCGTGCGCTGGGTGGGCTTCTCGGTGCTCTTGCGCACGGGCCGCGCGGAGGCTAGGAGGCTAGGAGGCAGGCTGGTTCTTCTTGCACTTCCTCCCGCCGTGCGTTTTCTGGTGCCCGATGAGGTGCGAGCTCTGGGTGAAGGCCTTGCCGCACTTCTTGCACACGTAGGGGCGCTCGCCGGTGTGCGTCCTCTGGTGCCGGGTCAGGTGCGAGCTCTGGCGGAAGGCCTTGCCGCAGTGCGGGCAGCTGTAGGGCTTGGCGCCCGTGTGCGTCCGCAGGTGCTGCGAGATGGCCGAGCGGTCGTTGAAGGTGCGGCCGCACTCCCTGCACTCGAAGGGCCGCTCCCCGCTGTGCACCCTCTGGTGCTGCGTGAGCGAGGAGCTCTGCACGAAGCCCTTGCCGCAGTCCCGGCACACGTAGGGCCGCTCGCCCGTGTGGATCTTCTTGTGCACGGAGAAGTACCGCGGGTTCCGGAACACCTTCCCGCACTCGCTGCACCGGCACACCTGGCTGCCCTTGTGGATCCGGATGAAGGTGATCTGCAGGGCTCGCCGGCCCCCCGCCTGGCCCCCGGCCCCCCGACAGCCGCCCGCTCCGGCTCTCCCCCTCCCACAGCCCCTCGGGTGCGCCCTCCCCGGGGAGGCCGCGGGCGCCGCGCCGGTCACCCGAGGGCCCTGTGGGCGCGAGCGCCTTCTGGGAGGGCCTTTCGGGGGCGAGCCGAGGCTCGGGTCAGGCCCCGCGTCCGCCTGCGCTCCCGCAGCTCCGGGGCCTTCAGGGAGCTGGTGCCCAGAGGGGCCTTTCTCCGCGGCAGGCTCCGCTCGGGGCACTGCGGCTCGGGCTTTGGGGGCCCCACCCTGTGAGGCAGCAGTTGAGGGGGAGGACTGGCGGCCTTCTCCTGAGGATCGTTTCATTTTGGGGCCATTTAGTGGTTTCTCTGCAGGAACAGCAGAATCTGGAGTTAACTCTTTGCCGTCCGGTGTACTCTCCCACCCTGAAAAAAAACCACAGGCTGTGGATGCTGTCGAGGGAAGGCGCCAGGATGGGACCCACAATCTAACTCAAGTTTTCTAAAGTCAGGGGACATCTCCCCCAGCGCAGCCATTGACCCTGAGAAGGCCTCTAGAAGCTGTGCAAGACCAGAGGCGAACAAGCACCCGCTCTCGGGCTGCCTTGGGGCAGGTGGCAAATCAGAAGAGCCTGCTCTGCGGCTCTCCATCCAGTTCCACCCCTTCAGGCCCACAGCTCCGGGAAAGGAACTGGACCAGGCAAGTGAGCCTCCTGGGGACGCCCCCTGTCCGTGCAGGGCTGAGAGAAGGCAAGGGTCCTGCCCTGGGCCCTGTGGTGTCGTGAAGGTACGTTCCGCTCACCTACTGAGACCAGGTTCCCAAAGGTCTCCAGCATCACATCATGGTACTCAGTCCTCTGTGTCGGGCCCAGCAGCCCCCACTCCTCCCGGCTGAAGCCCACAGCCACATCCTGGAAGGTCACAGGCCCCTGTAATACCATGCATGTGTCTGCTTAGGAGGACTGGGGTCTGTCAGCAGGACAGCAGAAAGGCCAGAAGAGCTCTGGCCCTGGGGATTCCTCTGCTTTGGTGGTTGGCTCAGAGACACAACTCCAGGCCCACAAGAGGTCCACAGGGACCTCCTCACAGATGAGCTCAGAGCCCCAGCTGCCAGGCAGAGCAGGAAGCAAACCAGGCTCACTGTGCAATAGGCCTTCCCCAGGGGGGACTGGCTCCTGCCACGTCAGTGCTTTCTGGGGAGCTGACCAGGACTCCAGGTAAGAAGCTTCCCTGTGCTCCCGTTGCCTGGACCTGAGAGGCATTCTGCCCAGATGGAGCAGAGCCTATCTGAGAAAGAATGGGAAAAGCAGAGCCTTGAGATGGGCTGTCCAGATCCTTCCCACCACCTGGACAGCCTTGCCTGAAGCCTACCCCGTGGCTCGTCTCATGAGATGACGTGTTACACGAGAGCCAATAAACCTATTCACATCCTCGAGAAAGCAACTCACAGTGCGGACAGGACTGACCCGCCTCTGCCTTCCCCGACACCCAGACTGCGGGGCCCTCAGGTTGTTTCAGAGACCAGCACACTCCCACGGGTCCTGAGCCCTGGGGCGCAGAGACTCCCAACCAATGGGACACCTCACAGAGATGCTGAGATGCGAGAAACGGGTGAGGTCCCCACTCACCTCATTCGGCACCGCCTCTGGACAGATGGCCACATCCTCCTGTTCCTTCTCCTGCTGAAGAGTGACCTCTGGACAGCAGGCAGGCCCCTGGACAGGGGGTCCTGGGGGAGACAGAGCATGAGAGGGCTGGGGATGATGTGCATCCTCTCCCAGGGACAGCTCCCTGCAGTCCACAGGCTGCTGCCCGCTCACACACCACTACAGTCCAGTGGGTCCCCTCCCGCCTCTCCTCTCAGTCAGCAACTCCCCACAGCTTGTGACCAAAACCCCCTACCTGGAGAGTCCAGAGGTGTCATTCTGCATGACCACGGGAACCAGTGTCCCCACTGACACGGTCTCAGTCCCCATCTCCAAGGATTGTTTGGGGACCTAGCTTGTCTTGAGATAGCCAGCTTCTGCCCAGCTTATGTGGACCCCCATCCTTTTTCTTCTCTGGTTGCCTTGAAAGGCAGGTCTACCCCAGCCACAGGCTGTGCCCCACAGCCCTCCCAACCACAGCTCTTTCATGCCTACCTTCCTCATGTGTCCCACATGGTCCTGGGCTACCCTGCCACCAAGGAGGGTACACAATGTGACCCAGGCTGGCCCCGCAGGCTGCCTCCCACAGAGAATAATCTGGGATGAACAGGGAGCCCACAGCCAGCCAGTCAGAACCAATGGAGTGCAGGTGACACGGGACATGGAAGAGAGGACGGGTCTAGGGGTCTACTGAGCCCCTGGCCCCTGGCCCTTCCCTGTTTCACCCTGGCAGAGTCACAACGGTCCTCCTGGCTCACGATCCTAAGGTCAGTCTTGGCGACTTAGTGACACACTGACTCAAAATGAAGAAAAAGGAGACAGCTCGGTGGCAGAGTCACCTGGGTTCAATCCCTACAGCAAAAACATTAATTAAAATAAAAAAAAATCCCGACAGGGCCCTAAGCCGCAGGCCAACTTGCCCTCTCTTCCGTTCCACCACGAGCCTTCCAGATCTCTCCCTGATGTCTGCATGCCACACTGTGGTCACATCCATCCTGTCCCACTTCTCCACCTGCTCAGGCCCCAGTGTGTGCCACCTTCTGTGATTCCCATCAGCACCCTGACCATTCTCCACCTCCCACTGTCTCCCACCGTCTCCACCTGTCACTTCCCTACCTCTCCTGCTGGACCACTGGCTCAATCCTGCCTGCCTCAGTGACCCCTCTATCCACCGCTCCTGGACAGCCGAGAGCTCCCGTGGCAGGCATCCCAGGAGGATGAACAGAAAGCACCGTGTTTGTGAACTTCTGCAAGAAGCTTGTGGAAAGACTGCTAGAAGGCAGTGCCAAGCCCCACAATGGGGTTCCAACAGCTTTGACTCGTAACTTGGGGGACACAGACACCTTGGTGGATGGCCTAGGAACAACCCTCTCCCCATCCTTCCCAAGAGGGCCGGAGCTCTTCCTCCTCTCCCTCCAAGAAACCCTTGCAGAGGTGTCCCTCACCTAGCCATCCATACACTCACCTTCCTCTACCGACAGCAAGGTCACGTCCTCCACCAGGGCTACGGCAGCCTGGCAGTTCTCAGGATGCTGTGACTCCACCCATGTCCGGAACTTCTCAGGCAGAGCACCCAGAAACTGCTCCAGCACCAGCAACTCCAGGATCTGCTCCTTGGAGCGTGCCTCGGGCCGTAGCCACTCGCGACAGAGCTCATGAAGTCGGGCCAGAGCCTTCTGAGGGTCAGCTGACTCCTCGTACTGGAACTGCCGAAACTTCTGGCGAGCAGCTTCAGGGTCAGCTGGATGCCCACCTGTCTGTTGGGCTGGCTCCCTGAGGATGCCTGGGCTGAGTTCCCCCTTCTCGGCATAGAGGGCCTGGATCTGGGCATTTCGGGGACCAGCCATCTCCTGGTTCAGTGTGAGGACCTCAACAACCCTGATCTTCGTGAGGGGATTTTCAGCAGGAAGAGACTTCATCTGAGGGCCCAGAGGGACTTTAGGACATTCTGTAAGCCAAAGTACAAGGCAAATGGCTAACAAGAACTTGAAAAAGCAAATGAAAGTCACAGTGAGATATGACTCCACACCCACTAGAATGGCTACTGCCAAGAGATGGACCACAAGACCTCGTTCAGTGACAGAGCACCTGCCAAGCATGCGCATGGCCCTTGGTTTGATCCTAGGACTGGGGAACTCCTCCAAATACCAGTGAGGATACACAATGCCGCACCACTTTCCATAGCAATCTATTAGCTCCTCAAAAAGCTAAATACATAATCATCATTTAACTCAAAAATTACCCTTCAACTTACATTTAAACATAAGAAACCTGAAAACCTGTGTCTGCAAAAACTTATATGAGCAGTACTGTTCGTAACAGCTGAAACGTAGAAATCACTCCTGTCCACCAGGTGACAGAAGTACAGAGGCTCCCTGCCTGCTGACAGGATTACGTCCTGATAAATCCATGTGCATAAGAAGCATCCAAGTAAAAAATGCATACAGTACAACTAGCCTATAAAAATGTCATCTCACAGTTTCCAACAAGCTGGAAATAAAAAAAATCGCCAGGCCAAATGACCATCAAACCCAGGACCACATGCACAAACTGTGATCTACACAGCGGGAGGTCTGGCAACAAAAAAGGCTGGAGGACTGTATGTGACGTGACACTCACCAACCTTGACAAGGCTGGACTGAGAAGGAAGCAGATGCAACACCATGTGCTGGTGAACCAGCTGTATGAAATGCACAACAGGCGTGCCTGCTCTCAGCCGTACCACTTAACATGTGTCCTGGATATTCACCTCACCTGACAGAACAAACTGGAAAAGACAGCAGTGGTTTCACTGCAAATACCCAGGTTATCAGTTTCATGTAGGGCTCAGCCTCAGTATGGCATGTGGTACACAAACAGGAAGAGACACTTTATGTTCCTTACTCAGTGGGATCCTGTCAAGTTTCCTCCTTTCTGTCAAGTAACTGAGAGGTAAAGGCTGATAATTTGCCTGCACAGATCACATTCAAAGGGTCCTCTCCCATATGAGTCCTCTGATGTGAACAAGAGAACTCCTACTGAAGAGGCCCCCCTGACTGTGTTCACGTGACAGTCCTCATCAGCACACCTTGCGACACCCGAAGCCTTCCTTACATGCTTCCACGTCCAGTAGGACTTGTGATGCTTCGAGATTGTCCTCAGCAATCAGGTCCTCATGGTGACAGAGCTCTCAGGTGTAACAAGTTGGTGTTAAGAACTTTTTCAAACTCAACGAAACTGTAGTTTTTGCCCAGTATGAATTCTCTCAACACAAGACATTAGGCAATAAGCCTTTCCTGCTGCCACTGCACTCCTGGGAATGCCGTTTCTTCCCTGTGTGAGTTCTCAGAGACACTCTTTGGAAGACTTCTACCATCCAGGGTTGTTATAAGCATCCTTTTTAGTCTTCTCTGTTAAGGATGCCAATCTGAGCTGAAATTGGGCTTTCTCACACTCAATGCATTTATTCCATCTTGGTTTAAACCTTTTTTTTTTTTTTAATACAAAACTACTATATTCTACTGATTTTCTACATTCTCCATGTGTAGGAGAATGAAAATGTGGGAGAACAGTATGGCATCCCCTGCAGTAGTTCTCTCCCAGAAGTGATATGGCCATGCCATTCTAAACTCCCACATCCCAATTCTCCTATATTCACTCTATAGGATCCCCTTAGGCTACACAAAGGATGAACCCCCCCCCCCCAATTTACCTTTCTTACTGCTCCACAAGATCTCATATAAATTATTACTGTTTTAAGCTGATGTTTGTTGTATGTTTGCAAGAGCTGATACTTTCACATTTGTAGGGTCTATTTCCTGCTTAATTTCTTAAAAAGTTGAAAATGTGTGTTCTGCAGGCTTTTCTATGATAGTCTCTTCTCTGCACTAGTTTCCTAATGATTAGGTCTAGTTTATCTCTCCCATGTTCCACTGAGAACTGTATGTATGGTAATCCTTTCCTGATGGGGTGCTCAGTGAGAGCTGATTCCCCCAAATGCCTTACCTTCATAGCATATTGTCCAATTCAAGGCTTTCCTGAGGGGGAATGCCATGTTTTAGCATTTATCCCATTTCTCTTCTACTTCAACCACCAGAACCCATGCTGCCACTGGGCTATGATTGAAAGCTGAGAGGCATGCAGGATGAATTGCCAAAATGGGCTAGTTTTGTGTTCAATCCCAGTTCTGTGCATTAACAAGAGCTTATGGCCATGTCACTGCTGGGAGAAAGCTACTGCAGGGGATGCCATTCTAAACCCCCACATGTTCATGAGCTGCCTCGACCCACTTCTGAGGTTCCAACAGGTGCATCCAACTGGTGTTGCAGACCTCTCTGGCTGTCTCCATGGTCCCTTCCCATTAATATTCCATTTACAGAACCAGGAGAGATGTGAGAAAGTTCAGACTTGAATCAAGGTGGAAGCTACTATTAATTCTCTGTATAATTTGCTTAAAATTATTTCAACATGAAAAGAAAAAAAGCCTGTATTGCAACTCCGCAAAATCTGTATCTTCAGACTTTCCCATGTAAACGGCTAATGCCAAAAATTTGAGTAACTTTTCTCCTTGATCATATTTTATAAACAAGACAGTGACACATATAAAGAGAATGCATGCAGTATACACAGGCCTCCGCAAGTCCCTCACCTCTGAAAGCCTCAGCAGCCTTCCTTTGTCTCCCACAGCCGCTAGCCAGCCCTATGCAACTACCCATCCGTCACAGGCCAGCATTCTCGCCTCTCCCCGGATTCTGCTGTGGCCGCCTCCCACCTTTTTCTCCAACTACCCAGAGAAAGCTGTGAAAAGTCGGCACTCCCTTGCTCAAGGATGAAAGTCAATCCCCACGCACAGCTAACACACAGCCAACGAGGCCTGTGGACTCTGCCAAGTTTAACGTGCATGTCTTTATGTCCCAGTCACCATCGCTGGCACACTGGGCAGCTTTGTGTTCCCTGAATATGTCCAGCCTGTTCCATCTCATGGTCATCTCAAATGGCATCCCTCTGTCTGCCTGAAAGTTCTTTTCACCACCTTTTTTTTTTCCCCCAAAAAAGTGATACAGGGGTACTTTACCACTGACCTACATCTCCAATCCTTTTTAAGAAAATTTATCTTGAAACTGGGTTTCCCTAAACTGCCCAGGCTGGCCTTGAACTTGTGATCCTCCTGCCTTGCAAGTCACTGGGATTACAGGTGTGCATCACCACATCCAGCTGAGCTGATGCCGCAGTCTGCCTGGGCACAAAATAACCGAGCCGCCACACAGCCTTGTAGATTCAAACAGCAACCTTTATTCCCGAACTCTCACCGGCCCTCTACATACCCTTCCCGGGAACACACTGCCTCCACCGGGCTCCGCGCCAATTCTCTCAGAACCCCAGGAGAACTCAATGGAACTCCAAAGTAGTGGGCGCCCCAGGCAGCAGGATCCGCCCTAATCCCAGCAGGATCCACCCTGATCCTGGAGCAGGGTCACCTTTCAACCATTCCCTCTGGCAAAAATGCCAGGCGTCATTCTGACTAAACTGTGGCTCTCAACACGCTGATTTCCTCAGGCAAAGAATGTAGACATGAGAGGTGAAGCTGAGTGCAGTGGCCATGCCTGTAATTCCAGTCACAAGTACAAGGTCAGCCTAGACATCTTAGTGAGACCCTCATAACTTAGCAAAATAAAAAAGACTCAGGGTGGGGGGACTGGGTTGTGACTTAGTGGTACAGCACTTGCTTGGCATGTGTTAAGACCCTGGGTTCAACTCTCAGAGACACATATAAATAAAATAAAGATCCATCGACAACTAAATAAAATAACAACAATAATAATACACATGCACATACATGTATAAATAAATAAAGTGCCCCTGACTTCAATTCTGAAGTCCAAAAACAAAAAATAATAATACTAATTTCACCCCTGCAGTATACCAATTAGCTCCCCTACAGCAATTCCTCATGGTTCCTCCTCAGTGCCTCCCACAATGCACCATATCTGCACAGTCTTTTCATAATCTATGGCAACAAGGTTGGGTTTATGTCCCACCTGTTTGGTATACTATATGTGACAGAACAGGTCCTCAGTGTAAGGAAGGGGGAGGGAAGGAAGATCTCCTAAAGAACTCTGTGACAGAGCAAAGGTCACTTTGGCCCTCTCATCTCAGGCCCACTTGAAAGCCAGCTGACCAGCCTCCGCTCACAGGTCTCCTTCCCTGGAGCACCACTCAAACTCCTGCTCACCTGTGAGCCAGCTCTCCACAGACGTGCAGAACCACACCTACAGTGTCTCTGTGGCAGCCAGCCTTGGAGCTATTAGACCACCCAGAAGAGTAGTCAGGAGGTTTATCCAGACAGGACCAAAGAGATGACTGTCCCAGCCAGAGCACAGCCAGAGCCACACAGACAGGAACACAGGTTAACAGGCTGGACACCAACACAGGAGGTACAGAACTGCTGGGGGTCTTGGGCAGGTAAGGTATGATTTGGTGACCAGTGCTAATAGAAAGGATATTTGCAATGAAGGGAATGAAAGGAAGGACTGAATGGAGGAAAGAAAAATAGAAAACCACTGAGCCATAAGTTCTAACAGGAGAAACCAGAACTGGGTTCAGAAAAATAAAGAGTGGCATCACAGATGCCAGCTTCGTCTAGTTGGGGCAAATATGTCACCAATACAGAGAGGAACAGCTGGAGATTCCACAAACACTGGCCCAAGCAGAGGGTTCCAACACACTTACACCACAGCAGAGAGGAGACACAGGGGAAGCCCCCAGAGTGCTCTAGAGCCGGCATCACAATCGGAGGGGATGTGGCAGCAAACATGCAGAGAAAACTACCACCCAACCCAACCTGAGCACATCAACACACAGACACATCAACACAGAGACACAAGTGGGCAGCTCCAGCAGCAATTTACATCATGCATTTCTGTGTCATCCTGGAAGGCTCTGGAAGGGAAACTGGGGATACGCCTGAGGGTCATTCACTAGAAATGGCTAAAAGACCATTCATCCATATAAAAACTGATTTAAAACAAAGCAGAATCCAGCCCTGTGCTCACCAGAACTCAGATGGGGCACCTACATTTCACTCTCAGCATTGTGATGTGTGGAAGACCCACTTATGATGAACCCAATCATGTGACTGTCCAAGGCAATAAGAAATTAACAACTGGCCTCCAACTTTATACCTGCTGGTCAAATTACCATGTATGTGGGCATCTAAAGAATCTGGCACAACTGTTACAAATCACCCAAGAACTCGGGAGCCTGACATGTCCACCTGGAACAATGATACAGGCCTGAAGATCAATCAGATCAGCAACAATGCAAGCCCCCAAAGGCAACACACTCTAATAGCATCTCCTCCTCCCCCGATGCACTAATATTATGTGTCGATTAAGAGAACTACATGCTAAGGGTAGGGGAACATTGAAAGGTACACCACATTTCCACACAAAGATCTAAGCAGCACAAGAGACCTCTGTCAGGACTGTGCACTATGATCACAAAAACTGGATTCACATCAAGATGGTGTTTCCAATAAGCAGAGAGGAGGGAGCAAATGGTGCTGCAAAAATTTGTGCCCTACGCCACATGAGAAACTTCCAAATAAATTATACAAAAAAGCAGACTTAAAAAGCTCAAACAGGGGGGCTGGGGTTGTGGCTCAGTAGTAGAGCACTGGCTAGCACATGCAAGGCCCTGGGTTCCATCCTCAGCACCACATTGTGTCCAACTAAAAAAAAAAAAAAAAAAGCTCAAAGAGGGCAGGGGTAGAGTTTAGTGGTAGAGTGCTCACCTAGCATGTGCAAAGCCCTGGGTTCAATCCTCAGCACCACATAAAAATAAATAAAATAAAGGTATTCGTCCAGCTACAACTAAAAAAAATTAAAAACTCTTTAAACAAACCAAAATCTCAAATAGGGTCAGGTGCAGTAGCACAGGCCTGTAATCCCCAGGACCCGGGACACTGAGCCAGGAGGATCTCAAATTCAAGTCCAAGCTCAGCAACTTGGACCCTAAGCAACTTAGCAAGACCCTGTATCAAAAAAGTTTCTGGGGGTTTAGCTCAGTACCCCTGAATTCAATTCCCAACTTAAGAGAAAAAAAAAATTCAAACTACAAGAAAGTAGTTTACATAGAAAAAATTCCAAAACCAAAATAAAGACAGAGGCTGGGGTGCAGCTCAGTGGTAGCACGTCTGCTTGGTATGCATGAGTTCTTGGGTTCAATCCACAGCACTACCCAAAAAAAAAAAGAACACATAAAACTTGTTTTAAAACTATATAGCTATAGCTTCTGGAAAAAGACCTTACATAAAAAGAGTATATAAATGTTGGACTGAAATAGATATTTCAACATTAACATCCGGAACAGCATTCCCAAAATACAAATAGGAAAAGGCTAAATAATATAGAATTCATAAATAAAATGTGAACTACAGTGAACATATTTTTTTGTCCATCGGACTTACAAACCTTAAGGAGACCATTACAAACTACTGGGGAAGGAGAACTTGGCACGTGAGTGGCTACACATGTTAAAAGAATTTGAGAGAACAACCTGCTATTACCAGATTTTTAGCTTACTCATAGGTTAATCCTATGGTTTCTAGACATTGAACCTAAAGAAAAATCAAAATGTGCTAAAAATGAACATTGAGAGCCACAGCCAAGTTGGGATGGCGCGTGGCATTTTACCAGAAGGAGTGGTTGAGAGGTGACTCCAGCGAGCCATTAAGATGATAATTAAGCAGTGTATAATTGCTGTGACCGGATGATGCTGGATTGAAACAGGCCGTGTATTCAGTCCTATATGGACCCCTGCTGTCCGGCAATAGGGTGGCCCCTGCTGCCTCGGGCTCCGCTAGTTCCCCTTGAGTTTTCCCTAGTTCCCCTTGAGTTCTCCCACGAAGTTTTGGTTGAGTTCTCACGGAGTTCCCATTGAGTTCTCGCAGAGCCCAGTGGAGGGTGAGAGAGTTGAGACAGTTGCCGGGAGGGGCGCGCATGGAGTGTGGGTGAGAGTTCGGGCAATAAAACAGTTCCTGTTGAACCTACAAGTGCCTCGTGGCAGCTCTGTTATTTGTGCCCAGCCAGACTGCGGCAAATGAATACTATGAAGGCTTTTGGAATAACCTGAATATCCATCTGGAAAACTGAAATGCAGACTACATTGATCCTGTTAAAAGGAATGGTGGGATCTGCGTTGAGCATAACATCCCCCAAATGTGAATATGTTTGTGCACACACATGTGAACACACAAAAACTCCTGGCTGGGGACAAACCAGAAGCACCAGTGACTGCTTTAGGAGACAGCTGACAGCGAGTGGAATAGATGGGAGACCTTATCCATTCACAAGGCAAACCTGTACCTATGTACCACCCATTAGCAACAGGTTCACCTTTAACAATCAGGACACTGTTGACTGGGGACAGAGGAAATGTGGAGCTTGATTCTCCAGTCACACCTCCCCCTGGGGTCTCACAGTCTCTACTCTTTTCTAAAACACCAGTCTCTAACTAACCAGTGGACGCATCCCTGTGAGAACTCCCGTGTGCCTGGTTCTCACCTGGAAAGGCGTCTGGAAGAATTTCTCTTTCCTCTGGCCAGAAGTCTTCTGCCACCTCTAACTGAGATACCACATCTGGCTTGGAAAGCTGATGTTCTGCTCGAGGGAAAAGAGAAGGCTTGGGGCAGGGTCGGTTTGGGAGAAAACACTGTCCCAGTCTCCTCCCCTTCTAACACATGACCTGACTTTGGGTTTAGGGCCATGACAACCACATCCTTCCCCTCTGTCAGAGTTTTTCTGAACTCCCTTGCCCACAGAGGTGGCGGGAGTCAGGGTGCAGGCTGGCCAGCAAGACCAAGGGAGCTGGGGGACCTTCAGGGAAAGCTTGAACACAGACACGCACCCTGGGGCCACAGTCACCTGATGACTAGGAGGAGAAAGTTAAAAGAACCACAGAAATGGAAGGACTCAAGATCTTTAATGAGGCACGTTCCAGAGCTGTTGTATAGTAACATGTCATTGTTAAATGATCACAGAAACAACAAGCATCCACTACTGCGGCTGAAAACATGACTGGTATCCAGGGAGCTGAGGTACCGATCGTGTGAAGCTTTGGAATCAGACTGAGAAGTTGCCTTTTTCCTAAGGCTACCCCCCCCCCCAAAAAAAGGACCCTCTCAGAGGCTTCAGGGCCTTAACATAGCTACTCTGATGCCTGCAGTCTGATCCAGCCGACACACTTCCGAGGCAGCACACGGGTACCACAAAGCACAGATCTTTCCTGACATGGAGGCCGGCCTTACCCACAGAGACCAGGTTCCTGTAGTTCTCCAGCATCACTTCCCTGTACAGAGACTTCTGTCTGAGGTCCAGCAGTCCCCACTCCTCCGGGGTAAAAGTCAGTGTTAGATCTTCAAAGGCCACTGGCTCCTAAAACCCAGAGGTTCCTGTTCAGCCAAGGCAGATCCTCCTCCGTGCTGACAGAAAGAGGGGAAGGCTGACCAAGATGACCTGAAAGCATTGTGCGAGTCTCTTCTTGAGTTACCGTCTCTGTCTGAAACCTGGAGCAAATCCGAAGTTGGCCCTGTCCAGGTCACAGTCAGGAGAACAAGTGAAAGCCCTAAATCTATGAAAACGAACCCATTTCTTATTAACCAGGGAAGCGGACGAAGACCGGCACGTGTGCCTCTGAGCAATTCCCTGGGCCCAACAGTCCCACCCGTGGCCCCTGCTGCTGTACTGCCTCCCCGCAGGAGGGCCAGCTCGCCCTCCTCCCCCGACGGCTCGGCCGACGCCAAAGGGCTGCTGACATCCAAGCACAAGGCCGACCCGACCTGGGCTTGCTGCCAGGTTAAGGGACACCTCGGGGCCTCCGGCCGGCCTCGGAAGCCCGCATCCCACCTCCCCTCGGGGACCGGGGCAAGGCCAGGCCACCTTCCGCCGGGGCCCTCCCGCTGCACCGCAGGGTGGCGACCGCGCCCTCGGACGTAGGGCGGTCCCTTCGCAGACGAGCTGGGGGCGCTGCTCACAGGGAGCGTGTCCCAGGTCCTGGCTCAGTCCCCAGGACCGGAAAAAAAAAAACCCACCAAAACGAAACAGCGGAGTCGGCGCCTACTCACACTGCACCAGGCCGTCGGAAGCCGGGCGGCCATGGCCGCTCCGGGGTCGCTCGCGGGAGTGGGCGGTCCCGAACCGACGCGGGTGGCACACGGGCGGGGCCTCCGAGACGGCTCCGCGCCGACCCTCCCGAGCCCGCGAATGGGCGCGGCTAGCGGGGGCGCCAGCAGGGCCCGCTGGTAGCTGGCGAGTCCGCCCGGGAGCGGACGACACGGCGCTACTACGTGCAGCTCCGACGGGCGCAGCGTCCCGCCACACTCACCCCGTGCACGCCGCACAATGGCGCCCGTCGGCCCGCGGCGAAGTGCGTCAGCCCGGAGTCCGAACTACAACTCCCAGAAGCCCCGCGGCGCGCCTCAAGCGGCCGCGCCCTCACCGTGGCCATCTTGACCCGCCCGTCCGGGCGGCGGGCGAAGCCGGATAGGTAGGAGGGGCGCTCTCGTCGGCCGCCTTTGGCGGCCCAACGGGCCCACGGTACAGAACCAGTCGGGGTAGCAGGCCTCAAGCCCCCGTGTCTCCGTGGGCGACGACCCGAGCCGCCAGAGTCATGCCCCAACGAGAGCGACCACGCGTGGGCGTGTCGGAAATGGGGAAAGGGCAACTGAGGGCAGGAAGTGCGGGGTGCGTGGGGCCCGTCGGGGCGGGGCTTTGCGGGGAGAGCAGTGGGGCGGAAACGCGGGACGCGCCTTCTGTGGGGGAGGCCGGCCGGTGTCCACGGCAGGGCTAGACAGGGGCGGAAACGAGGGTAGGGCGGGACGTGTTCAGTGCCTGGGGCCAGTCTGCTCCAGGCTTCCGGGAAGGGCGGGGTTAGACTGTCCGGAAGTGGCCTCGGCGGGCGGAGGTGCCCCGCGGCGGCAGGGGCGGGGTCGGGGGCGGGGCCATGGCAGGCCGGAGGTGGGCCCCGCCCGGGGGCGGGCCTAGTACGGGGCGGAGCAGCGTGTCTGGAATCCGTTTGCAGCTGGGGCAGAGGTCTGTGGGCAGCCAGAAGCTGCTGTACCTGCATCTTCCGAGGCAGCCCAGCACCACGGAGACTTAGGGCCCAGGGATCTGTCCAGCTGGGGCCAAGGACCTGGTGTGCCCCTCTCGGGATTCATGGCAAGTCTCAGCAGTCCTCTGCCTCCCTGCGGGCGTCCCCGTTCACTGATTGCTGAATTGGTTTCAGGGGCTAATTTTTATGGACTCGATGAAAAAGACCACTTTTGGAGCCACGCTCAGCAGGCCTGTAATCCCAGCCACTCAGAAGGTTGAGGCAGGAGGATCACAGGTTCAAGACCGACCTCAGCAACTTAAGGAGGCCCTAAGCAAATTAGACCTGGCAGAAACAAAGGGCCAGGGGTGTGGCTCAGTGGTAAAGCACTTCTGTGTTCAATCCTCCCCACCCAACTGAAAAATTAAAAAAAAAGGGGGACCATTGTTATGCTGTACATGTTCATCTTAACTGTTGTGTTAGGCTGATTTTTGCATATTAGTGGTTACTCAGAGGTCATGCAGTGTCTTTTGTTCTGATAGTGTTTCCTTGGGTTTTTCTTGTAGATGGAACACATCCGGACCTGGGCTTGCTGCTCATTTAATGAGTAACTGAGACTTTTTCACATTTGGCAGAGGTACCCATGTCCAGGAAGGGAAAGCCCAAGTCTGTTGCTGATCAAAACCTGCTGTATGCACATCTTCCATGTCCTTCCAGAGCAACAGAGTACTCTTTGGTCTTTCTCATAGATTATTGTCTGCTATTCTTTCCCTGAAGTGTCTTGTCTTCTTTGGCCACAGGAAAATGTTGACATGTTAAATAATCATGTTTACTAACATTTTTGTTTCGAATATGTATACTGTGGAAAACTGATTCATGAGACATACCTTAATGTAATTGAATACTTTTAGCACATTAAGTACAATATTTAGTATAATTGTAAAAAAGCATGATTTCTAAATAAATGTTATACATGTGAAATATCAAATGTGTTACGCATCCTTTTTATTTTCAGAAACATACACATAACCCTAATCTCTTGTTCAGAACATTCAGGACCAGAACCTTCAAAATTCATAAATGTTTGGATTTTAGAATAGTAAAGTGTATACAGTGTAGAGCACATAACATCCTCACCATCTGGGGTAAGGCCTGGCTGTGAAACACAGGAGTATACAATCTTACCAGATTGGAGAAAGACTGAGTGGTTCTGCTCCTCCATGTGAACTTCAAAGATTCACAACATTAAGACATTTTTCATTAGAAAAGATTTCAGAATTCTAGATTGCAGAGAACACATTAAGGATCAGATACAAAAATGATTGGAATAGTAATTGTAGATTTCTCATTCGGTTGCAAAGTTTGATTTCATACTTTTTCTTTTTTAACATCCTGCACATGGTCAGGCATATGTATGTTGAGATAATGAGTTATTGTAATAGTCTTCTCTATGCGTTCTTGAATCAATAGTCCACTATTGCTTTAAATTAATATGTAAGTGAAAACAACACAAATAAAACTAAGTAGACCCTGCTGTGGCAGCGGTGGCATTCAACTGAATCAAAGCAGCTGTACAACTTGACTACTCAAAATTTGATCTCCACTTACCATTCTTCGATTCATCACCTGGAGCATATAAAATTGTTGCATGTGGAAGACATCATTTTTAAATATAAGTGTTGTAGGGATAAACGAGGCAAGGCAGCGAAGATAGCAGGAAACAGTTTTATTTGGCTGCAGCCAGGTTTAGAGGGCACAGCTTTTGCTGTAATCAATCAATCCCCTGAACCTCCAGTTCAGGGAGTTTCAGAGTTTTATACCCAGCGTGTAAGGGGAGGGGCTCAGAAGTTCACAGTCTGCAGAAGTTCACATAAAAGCAGCTTTTTCTTTCACTGTTTTGGGCAAGTTAACTCTTCAAGGACAGCACCTGAGAAGGGGAGAGCTTCTTCTCCCCTTTCTTTCCTCCCCCTGCCAGCTGTTACCACAGAGCCCAGTTGGTAACTTATCTCAAAAAATGTAGACATCTCTGTGAAGCCCAGCTCAGGGCCAGAGGTCTTGTTTGCACATTTCTTCAAAGTGCTATACTGGATACGTTTGTGAAAAACTAGTAAGGGGTGTCCAGCACCTGGAGTGCTGGTATCTTCTCTGCCAGTGGCCAAGTAAACAGGGCGATACGAAAATAGGAAGTTTATCTACATTGAATTCTTGCAGAGACTCTTTTGCTGACGGTCCTAAAATCAGCCATGGTAAAGCAGGCTTTTCTGTGGAGAAAGGGGGTGCCACTTCACAAGAAGGATCTGTTCATCTTTGAAGTGTGAGCCTGACACCTCACTGAACTTTTTAGGACTTCAAAACTTCAGGTTGGAAAATCACAGCCAAGTTAACCACTTTTTACCTGTAAATTATTTGAAGCATAATTATTTCTCAAAAGAGGCTCTTTGGTCCATTTTTTCTGCCACCTGTATGTTCTTTGCCCCACTCCCCAACATCAAAGACAAGGTCAGCACCAAGGTGACCTCACTGGTTATAATGCCCAGAAAGAGGCAAAGAATCTGAGGTCTGAGCAGTGGGTAACCACTAACAGCCTCCAGAAAATGGTCTGCGTCAAAGAGGAATGCAGGAGGTCCACAATGCAGGGCAAACCAGGAGGAAAACCCAAAACTAGAGATGCTGGGTCCTCAGGAGAGAAAATGTACAAGCAGGGGGTCTTCATGCTGGTTAAGCTGCCCACTGCTGCCACCCAGGACTGGCCACCCCCATCCCCCTTGCTGTCCCATGTGGGTCATCTTGTTCCTCAGCCACTAGAATGTAGGCAAAGAGCAAGCCCCAGAAACTCTGCTGGTCCTGGTACAACCCAACTCAGGGTCTCTCCCTGCCCAAGAAGTCCACCTGTTCCTATGAAAGTTCACTTTTGTTTCCTCTTGAATTGTTTATTCTTCTGATATCAAACATGGATGGTTATAAAATACATCCCAGACAACAGAAGGAGTCTGTTCTCAACAAATAGGGTATGAAACAGACTTAAATGCTGTAACTTGGAAGAAAGACAATATATTAATGAATAGTCAGACACAGTGGTGCACACCTGTAATCCCAGCCTCTTGGGAGTCTGAGGCAGGAGGATTGCAAGGTGGAGGCCATCTTGGGCAACTTAGATTCTAATAAACTAAAGGGGGCTGAGAATACAGCTGAGTGCTAGAGCCCTTAGCTAGTATTGGCAAAGCCCTGGGTTTGATTACCAGTCCTGGAAAAAGCAAAGCAATCAACAACAACAACAAGAAAAAACCAAATGAGGTTAGTTTATCAAGAAATGCAGGGGACGCATGTGAAGATAAGTTTCTGGAAAGAAATGCTCATGTTCCAGAATGAAAAGTCCAGTGTATAAAGTGTCAGTTATACCCAGTTTACTACTAGACCAATAAAGTTGCAATAGAGTTACAGCAGAGCTTTTTAGGATATTTGACCCTTGGCCCGTGGACTTTTTTCTGTGCTTCCTTCCTCAGAATGTGAGGCAGGAACCCCCAGCTTTGTGTGTGCATGTATGGGGTGGCATTGTAACACTGACTGATGCAGGAACAAGATCGTACCCTGACCCGGGCCAATCAGGGCAAGGCATTCTCCTGTTCATGGAAATTAGGTTGAAGGAAGGAGCAAACACGGAGTAAGGCCCCAGCTTTGGGTTAGATACTTGGAGAGTGTGGCAGGCTGAAAAGGGCCTCCCAAAAAGTTGGTCCTGGTTGCTGCTATGCAGAGCAGGGTCTTTGCAGATGTCCCTGAGGGTCTTGAGACAGGGAGATCTCTGGGTTCTAAGTGCGACCATGTGCCTTCACAAGGATGAGGTGGAGCAACTGGACCACACCTGCGCAGAAAAGAGGTGTGGGCGGTGCCCACAGCAGCAGGGATCAGAGTAGTGCACCCTAAAGCCAGGAACCAGAGCAACTGCCAGAGGCTGGAAAAGGCGAGGCCTTCTCTCCTGGAGCCTCCGAGGGACCTCAGCCCTGCCATCTTCGGGATTTCATCACTGATACGGATTCCTCCACGACTCTGGGAGGTCACAGAGAGCCCAGGCCCTCTCGCAGTGATGCTGTCAGTGGGCACCGACTTCAGCGTGAGCGACATCTCTGAGGGGATGGAAAGAAGCAAAGCGACTGAACGTTTGGAGACGTCTCTGGACTGCCAATCACGTTGATCCTAGAGCTCCTCTAACCTGCCAGGCCTGTGAATGGAAATTCCCTGGTGTCCGTCAGTTTGAGAGGGGCCTGCTCTTCCTGGTGGCAGGAAGCCTCCCATGCAACAACAGTGCAAGAGCCATGCTTGCCTTCGTTTCTGGTTTGCGTCTGTTTGAGACCTCAGCATGACCCTTTGTGTCCTGTTGACTGGCATTGAGGTCCAGTGAACATGGCCACAGGAGGGAAGCCCTGGTCTTCATGCATCAAGGGAATTTCACAGACAGGAACAGCAGCTGTACATCTATCACCCAGGGCACAACTCTAGACCGTGTCCAGAGCCCATCCTGCTTCCTGGCCGGAATCACAGAGGTAAGCACCGCCCTGATTTTCACATGGACTACTTTTTCCTGCTGTGTCTGGTGTCTTTCGCTCAACATTGTGTTTCTGAGGTTTATGCAAGTGAGCTTACTCGGCAGTGTGAGATGCCATCTTCTCCTTACTTTGTTTTGAGGGACTGCCAGAGGGATTCATTTGTTTGATCCACCAAGCCTTCTGTGAACATCCTTTCCTGTGTTCTGGGGACATGTCCACGAGCTGTGAGCGATTACTGCCAGTTCTCCTGGGCGGTTCTGTAGGAGTGTGGCTTTGAAACCTTACAGGTCTGGAAATGCTTGCTGGGCTCTCCTCCACAGATGGGATTCTCATGGGCATGAAGCTCCAACACCAGAGTCCTTTCTCTTCTGCAGTCCTACTTTCTAGCATCCAGGATTCAAACACAGACACTGCCCCCACCCCACCCCGTTTTTTGTGAGCGATTCTGGTTGGTGCTTGTGCGGTTTGCTCTGCCCTTTCAGTCTGAACCACTGTCTGGGCTGTGCTGGTCTTTTCCATCTTGCCTGGATGCTGGCTGTGCCCTTCAGAGTGTGATGTTGCACAAGGTTCTTCACGATGCTGTCTGGGTGAACACTGGAGTGTCAATGAGTGAGCCCTTGGGTGTAGGTGTTTAAAGTGACAACATGTGGATTAGGCAGGAAATGGTGGGTGGCATGGCCCGCCCACAGCCTCTGGTTGAGACATCATTAAGGTACTCATGCTGAAAGATGTATGGCCTCTGTATCGTTCAAAATTGGTGTTTTTTGATTTGTATGGTGCAGAAAGACAGTTATTGATTATCTAAGACACTAATTTCCATGAGACATTGTCCATCATATCTAGACACTGAGTTCCATTAGATGTTTCTGTGGGAGATCAAGGGTCTATGTAGAGTGGGATCGCTCCTACCTGCTCATCAATGATTACAGGAGGCTGTGAGAACAGTCTTAACACATTTCAGTACTGAGTTCATGGTTCAAAAATAATATGTGGGTGGAGGCAGGAATATGGCAAATTCAAGGCCAGCCTCAGCGACTTATAAAGAACTTGTGCCAAAATAAAAATAAAGCTGGGTGCTGTGGTGCATTCCTATAATCTCAGTGGCTTGGGAGACTGAGGCAGGAGGACCACAAGTTCAAATCCAGCCTCAGTCAACTTATTGAGGCTCTAAGCAAATAGCGAGACCCTGCCTCAAAATAAAAAATAACAAGGTCTGAAGATGTGGCTCAGTGGTAAGTTCCCTTGGGTTCAATCCCTGGTACCAAAAAACAAAAAACAAAAACAAAAACAAAAAAAAAAAAAAAAGAAGAAGGAGATTGGGATGTGCCTTGGTGGTAGAGCACCCCTGGGTTCAATCCCATAGGGTAAAAAATAATAATAATAGCAATAATTTATGGGTATTTGCCTCCTTTATGGCTTATCTCTGAGGTTCAATAAAATGAAATTCTGATCAACAGTTTTTCCATGTTGGTTACGTTCGGTGAGTTTCTCTCTATGTACGTTTCCTGATGTACAATAGCAAAGCTATAATTGAAAGCTTACCAACAGGAACACCCTTCACAGGTCCCCACATGAGCTTGTGCTGGGTGGATAACGACACGGGCTGGCTCTTTCTACCCATCACAGCACAGGGTCCCCAGGGTGGTTCTCTGGAGCCAGCTGAGCTAGCTAAAGTCTCCCACAAAGACCACAACATGGTTTTCCTCTCCAGTGTGAGCCAAGTGTGAAAGATCATGTTCAGAAGTTGCTTCTCCCACAGTGTCTGACAGCCTTGCTCAGGAGACCCTCCCACACTCAGCAAGAGGAGTGCTGTCACCCAGGAGCTTGTCACAGTTCAAAGATCTCCCTTGCTTGTCATGTAGGCATGCTCGCTCCACTGTGCCCTCTCCCATGTCAGAGGCATATTCCCTGAGGAGGGTGTCACACTCACTGGAAAGACTTCTCCAAGTCAAAGGCGGCAGGGGCTCTGTGTGGACACTCCACGTTCCTACATGTGAAGGGCTCTTTCCTGGCACCTCCAGAGGTCTGAGTTACATTTTAAAAATCTGCCTCATTTGTTTCATATACAAGGGTTTTCTACACTGAACTATTGCCAGTCTGAAAAGTTGATGTTTGGACAGAAAGCTCTCCTTCAATCAGGATTTTTGTTTTTTTCCTCTGCATTGAGGGTACTTGATTAAGCCTGAGCATGGGTGGGGTTTTTTTTTTATGTGTCATGATGTGGCCTGTGGCTGTCAGAAATATTTGACAGTAGAAGAGAATTGAATTTTTTTTAAAAGAGAGAGAGAGAGAGAGAGAGAGAGAGAGAGAGAGAGAGAGAGAGAGAGAATTTTTTTGATATTTATTTTTCAGTTTTCGGTGGACACAACATCTTTATTTTTTTATGTGGTGCTGAGGATCGAACCCAGAGCCCCGTGCAGGCCAGGCGAGCATGTTACCCCTTGAGCCACATCCTCAGCCCAAGAGGGAATTGAATTTTAATCAACTTCCTCCCAGAACAATTTTTATTAAACCCGGGGTACTTATCCTCTGAACCACATCTCCAGTCCTGTTAACATTTTATTTTAAGACAGGACCTCACTAAGTTGCCCAGTCTGGCCTTGAACCTGTGTTCTGCCTGTCTCCGTTCCCAAGTTGCCAGAAGTATAGGTGTGGCCTCCACATGCAGCAGAACTCATTATTGCTGTGGTCTCTCCAGAATCTGCGCTCCCAGCAGATCGTGCCCATCTCTCCTGCTGCTTCTCCAAGGGGACTTTTCCAGTGACCATGGGCAAGGTGTGCTGTGGAGAGATGAGGGGCCTTGACTGGGCAGTGCGTTCAAGGACTAAGCACACGGTGCCCTCAGTGACAATGCTAAGGAGAAAGACGCACGGCCATCACCAGGTTGGAAGTGGGAGCCCAAGCAAGGGCAGCCACCATGCCCCTCCGCTGCACTGACACCACCGTACCTAGCTGCACGGAGGCCTTGTCTTTTCATTTGCTTTTGTTGTTTGTTTTTTATTGATTCCTCTGCAAATGACTTGACCACCGGGATGTAACGGTCACTTTCCTAATCAAGCTCATCTCATCCTGGGTCCTGCCTGTTGGGCAGTGTTGGCTCCCAGTTTTTTGCCACTACAAACCTTATTGTAGTAAACAGCCCTGATTTTAGGCCCTTTCAAAGCACAAACTCTCACAGGTGGAGTGCCTGGGCCAAAGGATGTGTGTGATTAATGTATAAAGATATTTCTAGTTGGGTGCAGTGGCACATGCCTATAATCCCAGTTACTCGGGAGGCTGAGGCAGGAGGATTGCAGGTTCCAGGCCATCCTCAGCAACTTAGTGAGGCCCTAAGCAACTTAGCTAGACTCTCGTCTCAAAATAGAAAATAAAGGGGGCTAGGGATGTGGCTCAGTGGTTGACCTCCCCACCCCACCCCAGGTTCAATCCCTGGTACAAAAAAAAAAAAATTCAGGTGAGTTTCCAGGCCAAACAGTACTAATTCACTTTCCCACAGTGGCCATGTAACTTTCAGGAATCACTGTTCCTTTTAATTCCACCAGTTGGATGAATAACAATGCATTCGTTTATCACTTTACCTTGCCTTTGCTCTATAATCAATAAGCCTGATGAGCTCATTCTATACTTAATTAGAACCTTGATATCTTCCTGCTTGGACTACCCATTCAGGGCCTTTGGATCCATCCTGTGATCAGGGAGTGGACACTCTGGGGTTTTCTGCTGTGTTAAAGCATTGCTATTATGTGACGGTCTTTGTTGTATTTTACAGTTCTTAGCGAGTCAGATATGACACTTCCTAGATGACTTCCGGGACTGCCATCTTGATGGAGAAGTGTTCACAGCTAGTAGCTAGGAGCGGCTCAGAGTGCTAGGAAAACCTACGCTTGTACAGGCCTGACAGGAACACCTGCAGGACGGAGTGCTCTGCTCTAGCGAGCCGTCTGTGAAACCACGTCCTCAGCACTTGTGGTCAGAGTTGCCAAGCTACCAGACTGACAGGTCAGGAAACAGAGATTCAAGTGCTTCAGGGCGTTTGACCCCCCAACTCATAAAGTCCCCCTCCCTTAGGGACAAAGACCCTTCCAGACTGCCTTCCATCACGACAGCAACATTTAGTGCTTCCTCGTAGTGCGGCTACATTAGGCATAAGATGATTGGCTTATAGGTGTTAAGGTGCTTATGTGTGATTGGCAGGCACACCCTACCTGAACCCTAATACAGCTCTATGCATTCCAAAGTTAAATGAGCTTGAGCTTGTTGAATGTCGACTCCGGTTTCTCATCAGCCAGTTCTCAACAGCGCCCAGTGTCCGTGTTGACTTGACACTGCATCTCTACCCTCCCGCGACTGAGGTGACCATTGACCAGAACCAGTGACAGGAACACATACAGAGAAGGACTCCTGATATCAAAGATCAGACCTAGCCAGGGACCAGCACATGGTGACCTTTGGTGTACCTGCTACTGTCAATAAAGTTTTATTGGAACAAAGCTATCCCATTTGCTTAGTATTACCTATGGCTGCTCTCTGGCAGAGCTGAGAAGCCATGGTGAGACCTCAAGGCTGCAAAGATGAAAATTCTGATCACTGGGCTCTTTACAGAGTGAGTTTTCCAACCCTGCCCTGGAAGAGTGTGTATCTGTTCCTGTACTACTTAGCACCAGGGAGCTGCTGTCCACGATCCCAAGAAACACTCTTGCTGTTAAGGATATGCTTCATATTTAACCTTATACCACATCATCAACTTTATTTCTTTTTTTAACTGCCTTTACTCCAATTCATTATGTTAGTTGCAAATCTATATTAATTTGATTAGTTCTGTTCTTTTATTCATTTATTTTTTATTTTTTGGTAATGGGATTGAACCCAGGGTCCCTTAACCACTGAGCAATATCCCCATCCCTTTTAATTTTTAGACAGGGTCTTGCTAAGTTGCTTAGGACTTTGCTTAGATACTGAGGCTGGCCTTGATCTTGCAGTCCTCCTAATTTAGACTCCTGGGTTGCTGGGATTACAAGCGTGCACCACCATGCCCCCAGCTTACTTTATTTATTTTTAATCTTTCATTTTCCCTCATTAAGATATTTATTTTCAGTTCTGGGGCAAGTGCTCTGCCACTGGAATATATCCATTACCTGTCTATTAATTTATTTTCATAGTACTGGGATCAAACTCATGCTTACAAGCACCCTACCACTGAGCTACATCCCCAGACCTTTTTGTTGTTATTTTGGGACTGGGGCTTGCTATGTTGCTGAGGTTGGCCTTGAATTTGCCAACCTCAGTACCTGGGATTACAGGCATGGGCCACTACAGTCACTAATAAAGACATTTAATGCTTTTACTTTTCCTTTGATTATTTCTTCTACTTGACCATATCACCCTTCTGTAGATGTCAGTTTGTCTGCTGAGTTTGTAAGTTTGGGAATCGAGCTGCTCAGTTATAGGAAGCTTTCTCTTCCAGTTCCAGTCTCTGCAGACTAGTCACCTCTGGTGAAGACTACCAGCCCTCTTCTGCAGCCCTGAGCTTCCTGCAGTGTTTGTGACAGGGGCTCATCTCTGGGCTGGGTGGTGGGCCTCATTCTTCATGTCTGCAGCCCTGCACACCCCCACTGGCTGGCTGGGCTGTGAGAGTCAGATCAGTGGCTGTGGAAAACACACAAACCACCTCTTTTGCTCTGAGACACCACAGGGACCAGTGGCAAGGTCCTCCTTATCAAGGGAGGTGGCACCCATTTCCTTCTATTGTTCTCCTGCAGCGCCCAGGAGCCTAAGTCACAGAAATGGAACCCCTCCAGGTGGCCCACAGGTCTAACTGCCCAGAGGTTCTGCAAGAGTCTCTTACTCCTGACTGGCTTTGGAGGATAGGAAAATAGGTCCCAGCATGGCCCTTGTGTCAAATACCTAGATTCCTCTACTTGAAGGACTAGAGAGGTGGGAGGGGAGTGGTCATGGGTCACCTTCCCACCCCACACATAGCTGCCCTCCCTGAAATTCCAAATCCTAGGAGAAGTTCCAGTGTGAAAGGAAAGAGAGAGATGGGCATGATCGTCAGGGGTCATGCACTTTACATTGGTGGACAGTGAAGTCCAAAGACCACTGGGAAGGAATGGATAGGAAGATTTGGAATACAGAGGAGAAAGGGGATATGTGGAAATGCTAGGCCTTGAAGAAGCCAATCAGAAGTAGACCCCAGGAACTTGTCCAACCTCAGGAAGAAGGGCGGGTTCTTTCAGTACTCACTTTGAACTTTCTACAAAAAAATGTAGAAAGCAGGGAGGAAGTTCGGGCTGGATGAGCCCGTGATAATGTATGAATTTTCAGTGTTTAAACAGTGGTTTGTTCTAGGATCATCCCTTGTCTTAGCTGTCCACGGGCTGCGTTGACTATGTTGTGCATCGTGGCCCAGTGAGTGGATGGGTCTGGCATTGGGAACTCCTCACAACACCCACACAGGGATTGACCATCTGAAGCAGGTGAACCTCCCCCTCAGCTCTGGCAAAGGTCCCACACAGCACCTGAGATGGGTGTGACCTGCCAAGATGCCAGTCAACCTGCTGACTGCAAGATACCATGAGACAAGACCCTGCCCTTGAAACCTTATCCCTGCCTTTGATGCCCTTAAAGAAACCACTAGAGTCATCTTTCCTTTGTCTAGTTCCAGCGCCCATGTGGACTAGATCTATCAGGAGCTCTGCTTTATGTAAATATATTGTGTTTTGTTTCTCACCAATTATTTGAGACTCCAAGTTTCCAGGTGGCTTACACCCTCCTCAGTCCCCCACAAGATGCTGGTCATCTCCCCTGTTAACCCCTGAAAAAGGAAGGATGGGGCAGGGAGGTGCTGCATGTGTTAGTCCCTTTTCCCCCAACAACCCAGAGTGGTGGTGAAAGGCTGTAATCACAGGAATGTGGGAGCTTGAGACTGAGGCTGGAGGATTTCAAATTCAAGCCAGCCTTAGCAACTTAGTGAAGCCCTAAACAACTTAGACCCTGCCTCATAATAAAAGGTGAAAATAAAAAAGGGCCGGGGATGTGGCTCTGTCTTAAAATGTGTCTGTGTTCAATCCCCAGTACCTAAATGAATGAATAAACAAGACACCAGAGCAGTAAAGGTTTTGTTCACAGCAGGAAGTGGACCTCTTACACTTCTAGGAGTTCCCCATTAAAAGAGAACTAAACGTCAGGGAGTGCTGTGGCTCTGTGCTTGAAAGGATGGCTCTCACGGCTAATCGTGTGTGAGGATCACAGTTTTTGTTCCCCAGTATCTAGCTCCACACTGAGCAGACAAGAAATGGTCTCTTGGCAGACACAGCCACGAAGGACCAACGGAGTCCGGAGGGTGCCCTGCTTGGATGAAGAAGTAAAGCATCTGAGCACTGGCTTCATCCACCTGTCAGGGGCGCTCCAGACGGACAGACGGCAGCCTGACTTCTGTGGCTCTGGACCCCATTCACCCATTTTTGAGTTTTCATCAGTGGAATTCTGAACTAGGCACCCTTTTGTCTTCTCGTGCTCAATATTATATGTGTAACGTTCATCCCTTTTTCTTTTTCTTTAGGTGGTGTTGGGATGAACCCAAGCCTCCGTGTGCCAGGAGTGGTCTGCCACTACATCCTCAATCTTCACCCACTTTTTACATAAAGCAGTTTTCCCCTCTCATGTTCTGTTGTATAAAATGCCAAGTTCAGCTCACTCCTCTGCGGACGGCCGTCTGTGTCGATTCCACTCGGGGACTTTCACCGGCGATGCTGCCAGGAACCTCTGACCCCAGTCGCCCTCACCGTGTTTTGGATCAGGAACGCGCCTCGAGCGGAACGGCCGGGTGCGGGGCAGGTTATCCCGACCCTGGATCCTGCCCAACCGCTCTGAAGCGCTGACACGGACCGACACTCCGGCCCGGGGGACCTGCTGTCTCCCCGCAGGTGCCTCCTGCAGCCTCTGGGGGCCGCGGAGGCCGCCTCATCGCCATTTCTTTGTTACTGGGATCATTTTTACTACCCAGAACGGACATTCTCCCTCTCAAAGCACACGGACTGCTGGCTCCTGGTCGCAGGCTCGTGGCCCAGACTCGGACCAGCCTTCCACAGCCCTGACTCGACCGCACTGAAAGACGGTGGTTTCTCTCAAGTTCTGCGCGAGTGACATGGCGACAAAGGCTGAGGTGCGCTTAGCTGACTTCTACAGAGTTTTCTAAAAAAAAAAAGAAGGCCTGGAGGAAACACGAGAGGTCCGGGTGAACCGGAGGTCGAGGAGGGGCTGAGTCGGGGGGGGGGGGTGGCGTCCCGGGGGGTGGCGTCCCCACGCACGGCGCTGACGTCGCGGGCGGCGCGGGGCGGAAGGTCGTGAGCTCCCGCGCTCTTCCTCCTCGGTGCCTGGCCGGTCCAGCCGGGACCTCTCGGGCCGCGAACATCCGGGTGCCGAGGGGCGCCTGCGCAGTCTCCGCGAACATGGCTGCCGCCGGCCGCCTGCGGTGAGTCCCACCGCGCCCCTCAACCCCTCGGTGCCTGAGTTTCCCCAGAGGGCGGCGTGGGAGGGGAGCCGCCGGGTGTCTGGGTCGCGGCGTGCGGGTAGGCGGCTTTCAGCGGGTCGGGGCGCGGCGGGCCCGGCTTTCCCTGGGCTCCGGCCGGTGCTCCCGCGGTGGCGTCTCGCCGCGGCCTCCTGGCGCGAGGCAACCCTGGGCGCGGCCCCCCGGAGTCCTGTTCCTGTCCGTCCCGCGGGCTTCGCCGCTGCCTCCGCCGCCTCTGCTGACTTCCGTTTCTATAGAAACGCAGAAAGACTGCGCTGGACTCGGAGACGCCGCCGTGCCCTCCTGGGGTCCGTCCTTTCAGCCACGCGTAATCCGTCTTGTGGGCTGCCCTTCACAGTAAGTTGTGGACGGCGCCTGTCGGGCACCTTCCTCTGCCTAGCGTGAGTTAGAGTTCTGTGAGGAAAAATTGACTTCCAGCGAAATGCCTAGATCTTCGTTGCATAGGCGGACGGATTTTGACAAAATTACCACCATGGAAAGATCCCGTATTCTTTGCCAATTTAAAAAATGTGGTTGGTAGGAACTAGGCTTGAAAAATTTTTTTTTCAGTATAGAGAATTGAACCCAGGGCCTTGTACATGTTAGGAATGCTCCACTGAGCAGGACCCCAGCCCTAAAAATGTTTTAAGTACCATGCTTTGTTCTTCCCTCCCCTATAAAAGGTAAATTATTCTTTTTTCTCTCTCTCTCTCTCTCTTTCTTTCTTTTTTTTTTTTTTTTTTGGTAGGATTGAACCCAAGGGCACTTAACCACTGAACCCTATCCCCAGCCCTTTTTAGTACTTTTTTTTTGGTGGGGGGAGGTACCTGGGATTAAACCCAGCGGCGCTCGACCACTGAGCCACATACCAGCCCTATTTTTTTGAATTTTATTTAGAGACAGGGTCTCAGTGAGTTCCTTAACGCCTTGCTGTTGCTGAGGTTGGCTTTGAACTTGCGATCCTTTGCCTCAGCCTCCACAGTGGCTCGGATTACAGGCGTGCACCACTGTACCCGACTTGGTTTTTATTTTGAGACAGGGTTTTGCTTAGTTACTGAGGCTGGCTTGGAACTTGCAATCCTCCTGCCTCTGCCTCCTGAGCTGCAGGGATTACAAGTGTGCCCCACTGTGCTCTGTGAATTTTACTCTTTTTCTATTGCTTGTTTTCTTTCTATACCTAGCTTTCCTGCCCCCTCCACTCCATTCCCCCGCCCTTCCACCCAGTCTTTTATTTTGAAAGTTTTACACCTGCAAAAAAGCTGCAGGAACAGTTTAGTGAACACTTGTAAAGTCATCCAGGTTCTCAGGTTATTAACAGTTTACCACATAAGCTTTACTTTTTTACCTTTCTAAAACACATGCACACACGTTCTCTTTTTGTATTTTACATGTATACAGAGTTGCACAGGCTGGTGTGATACAGGTGAAAATTTATATACACTTACTTTTTTATTTTTATAATTTTTTATTTTATTTATTTATTTTTATGTGGTGCTGAGGATTGAACCCAGGGCCTTGCACGTGTGAGGCGAGTGCTCTACCGCTGAGCCATAACCCCAGCCCCACATACACTTACTTATGTTGGCTTTATCACTGAAAGTGTATTGTGGACATCATGACACTTCACCCTGAAATATTTTCACCTGCACTTCCTAAGCACAAGAACATTCTTGAACAAAACTAAAGTGTTGTTGTGACATCCAAGTTCTGTATTATTGGTAAGCAATTTTTGTGTAATGTAAAATCTGCATGTAGCTAAGTTGTTTTTGTATTTGGTTTGAATTAGAATCCAGTCCAGGAACAATGTTAAATTTAGTTTTCATGTCTTTTTAGTTTCCTTCAATCTGTGATCTTATTGTTGTTGCTTTTTCTTTCAAGACATTAACTTTGTTTTTTTAAGAGCCAACTGGTTATTTTGTAGTTTGTCCTCTTAGTGTTCAATTGATATTCTCATGATTAAATTCAGGTTCTCCATCTTTCACAGGAAATTAACTGAAGTCATACCCTTTTTGGTGCGCCACATGAGGAAGAACATGAAGCTGGTTGTGGTCAAACTTTGTCATGTGGTTAAAGACCTGTCTTCCAGGGCTCTCCACCTTTTCCCTATTGTACTTATTAAATCATCCTTGGGGTAACACTTTTAGTAATTTAAAAAAAAATTTTTTTAAATATGTGTTTTTAGTTTCTGATGGGTCTTTATTTTATTCATTTATTTATATGAGGTTCTGAGAAGCAAACAATGCCTCACACATGCTAGGCATGCACTCTGCCACTAAGCCACAACCCCATCCTCAATAATTGTTATTTTTTAATTTATGGTATGTTATTTATTCTTTTTATTTATTTATTTTTATTATAGTTGTAGACGGACAGCATGCCTTTATTTGTTTAGTTTCTTATGCTGTGCTAAGGATCAAACCCATTGCCTCACACATAGTGGTCAGCGCTCTGCCACTGAGCTACAGCCCCAGCTCATGTTATTCATTCATATATAGTCATATGTTTCAAATCTTTTTTATATGTTTAGTGTTTTTTGTGTATTAAGACTCTTCATCCTGGGGCTGGGGCTGTGGCTTAGCAGTAGAGTGCTTGTCTAGCACGTGCGAGGTGCTGGATTCGATCCTTAGCACCATGTTAAAAAAAATGAATAAATAAAATAAAGGTATCATGTCCAACTACAAGTAAAAAAAAATTTTAAAAAGACTCTTCATCCTGATAACTCAAGAATATTCTTTACTATATATTTTATTTTAATCATACTCAAGTTTCTTTGTGTGTGTGTGCATTTTTTTTTTAACAAATAGTTCTTTGATCCATCTGGATTTTATGTGTGTGACAGTATGTACAATTTAGATTTTGTAATTTTTTTCTCATCTGAAAAGGCAGTGAGAGAAATACAAGTGTCTTAACTGAGGTATGAGGTTATGAGGCTTTTTTTTTTTTTTTTTTGATACTGGTCCTTAACCAAGGAGTCACATCCTCACCCGTTTTTATTTTTTGAGACATAGTCTTGCTAAATTGCTTAGGGCCTTGCTAATTTGCTGAGACTGACTTTGAACTTGCAATCCTTCTGCCTCAGCCTCCCCATTTGGAGGTTTAGGCCACTTTTACCATCTTCCAAATTAAGCACCAGAGTGTATTTGCGGCTGTTGGTCCTTCCCTTCCTTTCACTGACTGCTTAGTTACTGCAACCTAGTGAAGAGCCTCAACTTTGGGAGTACATTCCAGCTCCTCCTCTTTTCTTTTGAAGGGATTGTCTTGGCTTTTTCAGGTGCTGTTCTCATTTGTGTGAATTATAGAAATGGTCTGTCCTGCTATAGTGAGATTCCTCCAGAAATCTGCATTAGGAAGGCATTGCTTTTCCAGGTGGTCTGGTGAGAGTCCTCCTGGTTTCAGCCCTGGGCCCCTTCATCCTTTGCACCATCTCTAGCTCCCCACTAGCTCAAGTGTCCTTTCAAGTCTTCAGTATTTTTTTAGTGGTGTAGGATTTTTGTTAGTTTTTGTTTTCTATTTTTTATGGGACTTTAATTTTTAAGACATTTTTTGTTGGTTATTTTTTCAGGAAGATTTTGATTTGGGGTGTCAGTGGTTATTCAGCAAATGATCATTTACTGGGTACCTAGATTCATCTAGAAACACACAGACAGCGATCCCTGCTGGGCAGTGCTTATGATTTCAGGCGTTATTTCTCCTGTTGAGCTCAGGCATTTAAAAAAGTGATTATCCCTGAGCCTGATCTAGTGTGCATGCTTGTACTCCCAGCAACTCAGGAGGCTGAGGCAGGAGGATTGCAAGTTCCAGGTCATTCTGGCAATTTAGCAAGACCTTGCCTCAAAGTAAAAAGAAGGGCTGGGACTATAGCTCTGTGATGGAGCACTCCTGTCTTTAATACCCAGTACCAACAAAACAAAACAACCTACCTGTTTTACCAAAGAAAAAAAGGATTATATTTAACTGAGAAGAAAAAAATGATAACTTATTATTACTTTATTATCGTAGTGAGAATTTAAATTATTCTTAACAGGAATAATGTGCTTTGTGGATTGATGTAGACTGCTAAATTCTTTTTTTAAAAAAATATTTTCTAGTTGTCAATGGACCTTTATTTATATGAGGTGCTGAGAATTGAACCCAGTGCCTCACACATGCTAGGCAAGCACTCTACCACTGAGCTAGGACCCAACCCTGGACTGCTAAACTCTAAAATAATAATTTCTATTATTTATTATGCATTTATACTCTGCCAGATATGTATATGGATGCCATGTGCATATTGTTACATTATTATTACATTATTGTTATATGTATTATATCATTTAATTCTTACAGTGATGATGAATTGGGTAGCATTAGTGTTCTCATTTTTTACCTGAGGAAACTGGGGCTTGAGAGAAGACTTGAGTTAGCAGAGCTGGCTTTTGACCCAGAACCTGCTCACATCCAGAACATGCTGCCTTGTACTCAGTTTGGCTATTTCAGAGCAGTTTTACTTAGAAGATATGAGGCAATATCTATGACTAAATGTACTTTTTGATTAAATGAGTTTAGAAACTTACTAGTGTGTGGGAATCTTATTATTAAAGAAATGGTCAGATCTTTTCTCTGCAACAGGGAAGGAGCGTGAAAAACATTTCTTTTTGTGTAAAAACATAAAACAAAATTATCCATTTGTTTTAATGTGAAATCAAAAGAAAAACTAGGTGTTGGGGCCACTGTGGAGAGAAAAGATGGGACACACACACACACACACACACACACACACACACTGACCAAGAGGGGTAAATGTTCTACTCAAAATGCAAGGGCAGCTTCCCAAGCTATTGCTGAAATAGGTTAACGGAGCAAGCTGGGCTTTTATTTTGGAGAAAAAGTGGGGCTGGGGTGATAATGGCCTTGCATTTGTTGGGGCTTGCATGTTTGATCTTGGTGCTGGCAGCAAATAGGAGGCATGGAGGCTTTCTTATTAGCTTTCCTAGATGTGGGGAGAGGGCTGCAAGTCAGCAATCACGCAGTAATCAGATGGGTTACTTTATTAGGTCAGGATTAGAGTGAGTGGCAAATGATTTTGTTAAGGCATGGATTCTTTGAACAAATAAGGTAGGCATTATGGGTGGTCCACAGAGATGGTGGGAGCCAGGTGGATGGGCAGGTCTGCTGAGGTCTGTCAACGTCAAGTACCCAGCATTGAGTGTGAGTGGTGCTCCTGCAGGGCCTGGGACCAGGAATGAGACCCTTTAGAGCTGAGTGCCTAGAATGGTGTTCTATACAAGCCCACCACATCACTGCGAAACCATTATTTCTCTTTCGAAGTTCCAAAGTGTCAGAAATGTGCCGGGTGGGGTTCTTACCCTAATAGACTCAACACACTTTTTTTTTGAGCAGCTTTATTTAGATAAAATTCACATCCCATACAGTTCACCCTTTTAAGGCATACAATTCAATGATTTTTATTATATTCACTGGCTTATACGTATCTTCCCACAGTTAATTTTGGAATATTTTCATCATCCCTGTCCCTTGCAAAAGAAAACCAATACCTGCTGGCAGTCACTGCTCATCTCCCCACCCCTCTTACCCCTTGGCAGTCACTAACCTTTCTGTCTATGCAGGTGTCTGTTCTGGGCATTTTGTATAAAACCCATAATTTTTGATTCTTAGTGTCTGGCTCTTTTTTTTTTTTGGTGATGCTGGGGATTGGACCCAGGGGTGCTCTACCACTATGCAACTTCTCCAGCCTTTTGTTATTTTTATTTTTTGGTTTGAAAAAGTTTCTTGATAAATTGCTGAGGCCAGCCTCAGACTTGCAATCCTCCTGCCTCAACAGTTGCTGGGATTACAGGCCTATGCCGCTGCATTTGACTATATGTCTGGCTTCTATTATTTAGCAAAATATTTTCAAGATACATCTATATTGTAACATGTGACTCTACTTTGTTCATTATTATTGATGAAAAGTAGACCAGATCAAATCTTTTGTTTCTGAAGTGTTCCAAGATAGACTTCAATGTTTAAAAGAAAAAATTTGTTAAAATGGCTTGAGTTTCATCTTGTTAGGTTCCACTTTGTAAACTTCCACCCTTGTAGTTACCCATTGTGCATGTACTAGTCTTCTAGAACCAAGTAGGTTAACCTGAAACAGCTGGCTGGGAGGAACTCTCCAGGACTTGTTTTTTCTAAAGAAAAGTATTTAGAGGAACAAAACTTAAACCTCCTTAGGTGTTTTACAAAGTCATTCAAAAAGTAACCCAGTGAGACTTGTGAATGGAAATATGTAGTACCCAGTCAACATTCTGCTTTAAAGAGTAATAAATGCAGATGAGTTTTAAAAACAAGAGTATTTCATTATATCACATTTTGTTTCTCCTTTTGCCAATTAATGGATGTTAAATTGTTTCTACATTTTTCATATTACAAATAATGCTGTGAACATTCATATTCAGTTTTTAAGAAATGGACCATTTGGTTTTTTTTGGAATAGCTACCTTAGGAGCTGATTCTGGTCATCCTAGTGAGTATGAAATGTGATCATGTTCTGTTTTGGTTTGTACTTTTCTCTTGGTCAGTAATGTTGGGTATATTTGGTTTATTGGCCAATTGTATATCTTCTTTCGAGAACTACCTATTCAGATCTTTTGTCCATTTAAAAACTTTGTTTTAGTTGTAGATGGACATAATACCTCTATTTTATTTATTTTTAGGTGGTGCTGAGGATCAAACCCAGTCAGGTGCTAGAGAATATGTGTTAATCTTCTGTAAAGTTGGATTAGATGAAGGAGCAGGTGCTGCTGGGGAACAAAACTTAAACCTCCCTAGGTGTATTACAAAGTCATTAAAAAAGTAACTCAGTAAGGCTTGTGAATGGAGTTATGTAGTACCCAAATAGTGCAATTTGTTAACTTTTTAGGTAGATGAGGATGGTACCTCTGTGGAAACAGCTCTCAGCACATAGGACTCAAGGCATCCCAGGATGCCTTACCCACAGGGCAGGTCGGTCTCCCTGTGTCTTACCTAAGCAGCACAGTTCTCCAGCTTTGAAGTCCCACAGGGATGAGACAGTGCTCATGTGCTTTTTTTTTTGGCGGGGGGAGGGGGTGGAACCCAGGGCTTAGTGTGTGCTAGGCAAGCACTTTACCATTGAACCACACCACAGCCCAGCATCCTGTATATACAAAGATTTGGATTAAACTTCTCCAGTGGTAATGGATAAGAGGACAGGTTGGTTAGGGAAAGAATCAGGAATACTAGGGTCTCCAGACAAGTATGTACAGCGTCAGAGGAGGAGTAGGAAATAGAGAGCCCCCAAATATGTGAACAACATTGTGATGAGTTTTTAACAACATTATTTTTGCCATTGTACTGCCAAAAGTATATAAATGTATGGGAGGGGGCTGGGGAGTACTCAGTGGGAGAGCACTTGCCTAGCACATATGAGGCACTGGGTTCGAGCTCAGCACCACATAAATAATTACATAAATAAAACAAAGGTATTGTGTCCACTTACAACTATAAAAAAATTAAAAAAAATAAATATGTGGGAGGGCAACGATGTAAGATATTTTTAAGACAATCTTAATTTATGAAGTTCAGTAAGATTCTTGCATGAATTGCCTTAATGTAATGCCATTATCCTTAATTTGTCCTAATGTCTTCTATATACTTGTGATAATTTGTTACTTCACTGTGGAACTCAGGTCCTTGTCATCTGAGAATGGCTTAGTGGTTTAGACTGCTGTAGGAAAATGCCATAAACTGTGTGTCTTATGAACAACAAAGTTTTGTTTCTTAGAGATCTGGGGACTAGGAGGTCCAAGAGCAAGGCAACAGAGCCTTGGTGCTGGGTGAGGGCCTGCTTTCTGGGTCCTGGCTTATCCTCATGTGGTAGAAGGTGGGTAATGGAGCTCTCTGGGACTGCTGCTTTTTTCTATGACACACTTTATATATTTCAAATGGACAAAAAAATTGTTTTACTTATAGTACCTTAAGATAAATTGCCTTTGTGAGCTTACTTTCCAGACCTTGAGATCTACAAGACATATCTAGAAAATTTACTTTTGTGGAAAACGAAGACTGCCTGTAGTTTTTTTTTTTTTTTTTTTCCTTCACAAATGGCTGTAACACTATCCTTTTGGTGGTTCAGGGACTTTATTATTTTCTTTAGGCATCATTAAGTCCTGCAACTCTTACAGAATAACTTTGATGATATATAAATTCTGTCATTTTGCTAGCCAGTTGTTGGGTCCATCACTCAATTAAAACCTTTAACTCCATTCAAATTTACTTTTATTACTGAAAGGTGAGTGACTCACCCGAGATGGAGATTCAGCCAAGAAATTTATTGGGGGGCTGCCCAAAGGGAAAGAAAAGGAGAGGCAGAGAGAGAGCAGAGAGAGGAGAGGAGGAGGGCAGAGAGAAAGAGAGCAAAGGAAGAGAGCAGAGTGAAAGAGAAAGAGACAGAGGAGAGAAAGAAGAGGAAGAGGGCAGAGAGTGTGAGCTTGCAAGCTTTGGCTTAAGAAGGTTTGCCTAGGCGATGTGGCCGGTGCTGATTGGCAGGGCGACTCGGGAACAGCGTGCAGATACCGTGTCCTGTGGGGATGGGTCGAGAAAACTTTTGAATTTGGCGTCCTTTGGCTTGGTGCTCTTTGGAGAGGAGAGAGAGGGGTAAGGGATTCCGTGATGTTCTCGCGAGATGGAAACTTAATTTTAGTGGGGAGTCTCTCACACACCCAATAATTAGAAATCTTACAGAAGGGATTGATTTTGAGTATTTAGGCCTACAATTCTATTTTAAGGCTTTAGTTTTCATGAACAGTTCTTGGAGGCCCAATTATCCCTGTCTGTCCTTCCTTCCTTCCTTCCTTCCTTCCTTCCTTCCTTCCTCCCTTCCTCCCTCCCTCCCTCCCTCCCTTCCTTCCTTCCTTCCTTCCTTCCTTCCTTCCACGAACCCAAGACACTCAACCACTGAGCCACATCCCCAGCCCTTTTAAGATATATTTTATTTAGGGCAGGGTCTTGTTGAGTTGCTTAGGGCCTTGCTAATTTGCTGAGGCTGGCTTTGAACTTGCAATCCTCCTGCCTCAGCCTCCCTAGCTGCTTGGGATTACAAGTGTGCACCTCTACGCCTGGCATCCCTGTCCATCTTGTGTCATGTCTTCATCATCTTCTAGACCTCAGCTAACTGGGCCATCTCCTACTTGTTTCTGGTATTCTGTTTCTTCCAACAGTTGGAAATTTCAAGGAACTTTACCCCTGAGCCAGTGGTGGTTGCCATTTTGTGTCCTTGGGGATTTTTTAATAAGGATGTCAATCCTTTTTTTTTTTTTTTTGGTACTAGGGGCATTTAACCACTGAGATAGATGCCTAGCCTTTTTATTATTTGAGATAGGGTCTTGCTAGGATGCTTAGGGCATTGCTGAATTGCTGAAGCTGGCCTTAAATGTGGAATCTTCCTGCTTCAGCCTACTGCGCTGGTGGATACAGGCATGTGCTGTTGTGCTGGCTGTCAGTCTCATTCCTGAGAGCTGCACCCTCGTGATCCATTTGCCTCCCCCAAAGCTCTACCTTCTAATTCCATAACGTTGAAGATGGGATTTCAGTATGACTTTTGGAAAGGGTGACATTCAAGTCCAGGCAAAAGATGTAGCTGAAATGGCTACTTATCATCAAGGAGTGAGAATCCATTGTGAGGAAGGAGTCTAAGTTGAGGGCAGTATCTGGATCTGTTGTAAGCTTCCTTCTGCATGAAGGAGCTTCCCCTGGTGTCTTAGAACACAGTCCAGGAAGCCATCCGTGAATTACACGAGGATCTTCTCTCGATATAGTAGCCAGGGAGATTTAGGGTTGACATTGCGAAGCATCCATGGCTCTCCTGCGGCAATAGACTGCCCAGTGCACATGACCTTTATCTCTGTTCTGTGAGGAAGATCCCTCGTAGTAGCTCCGGAGATGGACGTAACCTATTGGGAATTGAGCACCTTTAACCTTTTTTGGTGAAGAACATTCTGTGGAAGGCCTTTGATGTTTCCCAATATAAATAAAGCAGGCACGGGCTCCATTTTGGCCAGAGTCTAGAAGCTTGATCCATCTGATTGGCTTACTCATCCTGCCCCTGCTTTTGAAACTACTCTCTGTGTCCTCTGTTTTTTTTCCACCATTCTATTTTTTCTAGCTTTTATTTCTCATCCAGCCTATTCCACCAAGGGGAACCCTATTTCCAACACCTACATTGGACGTGGACAAGAACCTAGTACTATGGTACCTGAGTGCTCAGGTTGCTGGTCCACAGAATGGTCAAGGGGTGGTGTTATTGTGGTGTAGGGATCAAACCCTGAGCTCCACACATGCTGGCAAGTGCTCTGCCACTGAGCTACTTCCCTGAACCAGTGAACTGCATTTTTACCTCCAGAATCTTTTATCTGAAAATTCCCTTCGAGAGGTCATATCGTCCTGTGCATTCTGCTTATCTCCTTTTTTAGACTGTACTTGTGAACCTGCCCTCAAGGTGAGGGGTGTGCTCTGGAGCCTTATTTTCACAGGATGACCAGAGGCTGCACAGGCCCTGTGCCTCAGGAAGGCAGTCGTGGCAGCCTCAGGAGGCACACTGGGTGGGAGCAGCAGCTGTGAGCAGGGACCCCTGAGCAGCCGGCCCCTCCATGGCATGGCTTAAAGCTGTGGACAGAGTCGGTGCCTGAGCTTGGTTTGGCTTCCACGTGGATTAGGGTATTGCTCACCTCAGTTTGGTGTTCCTACTTAGTTTTTGGGCAGGGTGTGGTGGCACACACCTGAAATCCCAGCGATTTGAGAGACTAAGGCAGGGGGATCACAAGTTCAAGGCCCACATCAACAATTTAGTGAGGCCCTCAGCCGTTTAGTAAAACGCTGTCTCAAAATAAAAATTTAAAAAGTAAGGGCTGGGGTTGTGGCTCAGTGGTAGAGCACTCACCTAGCATGTGTGAGGCACTGGGTTTGATCCTCAGCACCACATAAAAATAAATAAAAACATTGTGTGTCCACCTACAACTAATATATATATATATATATATATATATATATATATATATATATATATATTTATATATATATATATATATATATATATTTATATAAATAAATAAATAAATAAATAAATAGTTCAAGAGGTGTGGATCAGTGGTAAAGGGTTCCTGGGTTTAATCCCTGGTACTGCCCCTGCAAAAAACAAACAAAAATGTTTGTAGTTCAAGCTTTCATTAAATGCACTTTGAATTTGAGTTAAAGAGGTCTGCTATTTAATTGGAACATCTTGACTCTGAGTTGGGGAGATCTCCTTGAATTGCTTTTTGGAAGTACTAAGGTGTAGGGAGCTGCCTTCCACTTCAGGTGGTGATATGAGCAGTTGCATTGGCAGGTATTCTCATGCTTCATGTTCTTGCATTCCTGAGAGCAATCCAGCTGTGCTGTTTAGGGATTTTCCACTGTTCCTTGATGAAATCTGCATTTCACAACAAATATTATATATGTATCACTTCTTGCACTTTCCTTATGGTCACTTCTTGCCAAAGTCTTTCCCCCACTGTTTCTCAAATTTATTTATTTATTTATTTGTTAGACATGGGCACAATATCTTTATTTTGTTTATTTTTATGTGGTGCTGAGGATCGAACCCAGAGTCTCTCATGTGCGAAATGAGCACTCTGCCACTGAGCCACAACCCCAGCCCTCTCAAATTTAATAATTAATATTTTATGTCATTTGATTTGCCATTTTTATTTATATTTTTGAGATAGTGTCTTGCTATGGTAATAGTGTTTCTATTTTGAGATGGGGTCTCACTAAGTTGGCCTCAAACTTTTGATTCTCCTGCCTCGACCACTTTGTCATTTTTAAGTATGAGAAATAAAACATTACACGTCAAGTCCTAATCCCCTTGAGTCCCTACTACCACAGGCAAAAATAAGTAATGTGCATTTGTTTAACCTATTTTTGTTTTTACTCCTTGGTATATCTTGAGAAATATTTTTCTTTAAAATATCTTTTTTACTTCTGACACATAGCCATTGAACGTATTCATGGAGTGCAGTGTGACATTTCTTGCAAATCTTAATGTTGAACAGTGAGCTCAGTAACCTTCATTTTCTCCTTTTTTTTAAGTCAAGCAATTTTAATAGGTTAATTGTAATCAGTAAAAGCACAAGTAACACAAAAGACTTGAATTTCATATCTTTAACAACTTTTCATAGTCCTTACTGTAAGGTGTTGAGGAAGGGACCCATGCTTTTTTGACTTTCTTGGTTTATGACCACGGTCAGCAAATGTTCCACGTGTGCCTAGAAGGCATCTGGCTCTGATGAGTGCGTGCTCCTTCATCCCAGTGTGATCAGGCTGGCTGTGTACATTCTCTCCTGCTTATCCCCATTCCGTTTTTTTGAATTTCCATTTCTGAGAGCATCTCACTGTGGTTGGATTTAGGTTATCTCCCTGCATTCTGGGTAAGACTTTTGCTCTGTATTTTGCTGCATTTTCTAGGTGTTCCATTGCCCTGTGATCCTTGCTGGATGTTTGTTTGCTTGTCAAGGGATACAGGGCCCTTCCTTGGTTGGCTTTGCCTGTTCCACCCTGATGCTTTTGTCTTCTGTGTCTTTCTGCTTTGGTGTTTCTGTTATAAACTGTTCAAGAGAGTTGTTCTGTCCCATTAAAGCTGTTCGCATTTACTGTTATTGGCGATATCATACTTCTTACCTTTTATTTAGCCTGTTTTAATTGTGCTGTTTGAACCCTGTATCAGCTGCTCCTGAATTGATCTGGCTTTCTTATTATTCTTCCTTCCACAAGGGTTTTTGTACTTCAGTGCTATTGACATTTGGGGTTGGGCCATTCCCTGTTGTGAGGACCATCCTGTGCATCACAGGACATTCATCAGCGCCCCTGGCCTCTGCCCCTAGATGCTAGAAGCCCTAGTCTTGAAGTCAGAAGCATTTCCCAAGACTGCCATGTGTCTTCTGGGGACAGAGCCTTCTGCAGGTGAAATCCACTACCTAGTCTGGGGATGGAGCTCCGTGGTAGAGTGCTTTTGTCTGGCATGTGTGAGACCCTGTGTTCAACCCCAGCACTGCCTGACACACACACCAAGCTCCCTCTGGGCTTGGAAGTTTTGTATCACGCTTACTCTTTTATTTTTGACAAGCTGTAACAGGAATCAGAGAAAACTCAAGGACTTTGTCTCCATTTTCCCTTGTCAGAGGCAACAAGCCACTGCCGCCCACCGCCCTCTGGCTAACCCTAAATTGTTGGCACTGCAATCCCATCTCCCTCTCTCCCTTCTGGGTTTTTCCTGATGAATAGCACTTCTCCATTCCTTTGGCTAGTGTCCTTGGAGTTCAGTTCTGTCTTTGCTTTTCTGACTCTGCCCTTATCTCATTAACTCTGGGTTCCTAATTGCTATGGGGTGATCTGTGGCAGTAGTTCCCACTGTTTACTGGTGCTGTGTCTCGCCCTCTGACCATCTCCACAGGCTTGGCTGATTCACGGCTTCCTGCCTATAATTCTTGCTTGTTGAGTCTGAGATGCCTAAATGGAATTGCTGGATGGGGGTTTTGCCCATTTTGTTGTTTGTTTCTTATGAGACATCTCTTCAGTTGCCCAGGCGGGCCTGGGACTTGTGCTTCTCCTACCTCAGTGTTCTCAGTAGCTGGGATCACAAGCAGGTACTACTGTGGCAGCTTTTCATGTCTTGTTTTAACAGCTGCTCCCAAATTATCCTGACCAGCTGACTGACCACTTTATATGCCTTTTGAGTTCTCATGTGACCTGCATGAGTTTTGTACTGTCACATTTTTTCTTTTGCTTATGTGAAATATACATATATTGTGGTCTTAAAGTTACAGTTTGTAATTGCTCAAATATCGTTGACAGAGAGAATGAGCATGTATATTCCTTTACTCTCTAGGAAGTACTTCTTGGTAGCCTTTTTTATATATATATTTTAGAGAGAGAGAGAGAATTTTTAATATTTATTTTTTAGTTTTCGGCTGACACAACACCTTTGTTTGTATGTGGTGCTGAGGATCGAACCTGGGCCGCACGCATGCCAGGCGAGTGCGCTACTGCTTGAGCCACATCTCCAGCCCCACTTTTATATTTTATAATATTTTCTCTCCATCTGCCACTTGTGTCTTTTGTTTGAGGGTTTTTTTTTTGTTTGTTTGGCTCAGGGCCACTTAACGACTGAGCCACATCCCTGCCCTTTTATGTATCTTATTTGGAGACAGGGTCTAGCTGAGTTGCTTAAGGCCTTGCTGAGTTGCTGAGGCTAGCTTTGAACTTGTGAACCTTCTGCCTCATCCTCTCCAGCCGCTGGGATTATAGGTATGGGCCACTGCACCCTGCCTTGTGTTGTCTTTTATTGTGTGGAAATTTTAAATATTGATGTCAGATTTTTTTCTCATTTTACCTCTCCCTTGCACAGATGTGAATTTTGAAAAGAAAACAAGTAAAAATACATATACATCTAGCCCATCACTGTTTTCTATTTCTCTTTCAGATACAGGTTTGTGTGCTTTACTCTGTCTTTTTCTTTTCAGCTTGGGACATGAGACTGGAAGCATTAGTCCAGAATGTTCCTGAGGACCTACTATCCTGTGACACAGACATGGAAGGTCCCACAAGGGAGGCCCCCTGCTTCTCCGTTCCAAGTGGCAGTTGGGACTGTGAGAGCCACGAGAGACACTTGAGACAGTCTGCTTTAACTCAGGAGAAGCCAGTGGCTCAGGAAGTATTCTGTGAATATCTTGGTTTTGGGGAGCATTTGAGTGCAAGTTCAGGCTGTTTGCCACCTCAGAGAGTGCCCGCCACAAACGGTTTCCATGTATGTGATTCAGATGTTGAAATTTTGGATTGTGGAAGAACGTATAGCCATTCCCTGGATGTCGCTCAGTGTGGAAGAGGTCACATGAGAGAGAAGCCCCATAAATACCCAGGAAATGTTAAGTCTTTCAACCATTTTACTCTCCTTGGTGACCAAAAACTGATGAAAAGGGGCAGGAAACCTTACCAAGGGAAGGATATTGGGGACGTCTTTGCTCTGAGCTCGTCTCTTCATGGAAGCAAAAGTCGTCCCATGGAGAAACCATATAAATGCACTGAATGTGGCAAATGCTTCAGACGGAACTCATCCCTTGTTTTGCATCACCGAACTCACACTGGAGAGAAACCATATGCCTGTAATGAGTGTGGAAAATCCTTCTCCAAGAACTACAACCTGATTGTGCATCAGAGGATCCATACAGGAGAGAAGCCCTATAAATGCTCTAAATGTGGGAAAGCTTTTAGTGATGGGTCAGCTCTGACACAGCACCAAAGGATCCACACAGGCGAGAGACCTTATGAATGTCTAGAATGTGGTAAGACATTCAACCGAAACTCATCCCTGATTTTGCATCAAAGAACTCATACAGGGGAAAAGCCATATAGATGTAATGAGTGTGGGAAACCCTTTACTGACATCTCCCACCTCACTGTACATCTCAGAATCCACACTGGTGAGAAGCCCTATGAGTGTAGCAAATGTGGAAAGGCTTTCCGAGATGGCTCATACCTCACTCAGCACGAGAGGACTCATACCGGAGAGAAGCCCTTTGAGTGTTTGGAGTGTGGGAAATCCTTCAACCGCAATTCCCACCTCATTGTGCATCAAAAAATCCATTCTGGGGAGAAACCCTACGAATGTAAAGAGTGTGGGAAAACGTTCATTGAAAGTGCATACCTCATCAGGCACCAGAGGATTCATACTGGAGAGAAGCCCTATGGGTGTAATCAGTGTCAGAAACTTTTCAGGAACATTGCTGGCCTCATCCGGCACCAGAGGACTCATACTGGTGAGAAACCCTATGAGTGTAATCAGTGTGGCAAGGCTTTCAGGGATAGCTCCTGTCTGACCAAGCACCAGAGAATTCACACCAAGGAGACTCCATACCAGTGTGTAGAATGTGGAAAGTCTTTCAAGCAGAACTCTCACTTATCGGTACACCAGAGACTCCATGACAGGGAGGGTCCCAGCCAGTGTCCTCAGTGTGGGAAAGTGTTCAGAAGAAGTGCATCCCTTGTCCGACATCAGAGAGCACACCCTAAAGACCAGCCTGTATAAACATAGTGGATGCTGGGCCACAGTTCTCTCAGCTTAGTGTGATGGCACCATTCCCCGGTAAGTAGAGAAGAGTCCTCAGGGCACCAGAGACTCGATGGACAAGCCATTCCATAGCCTGTTACATCTGTTAGTGGTGAATCTCCTGGAGAAAATACTGGATGATGATAAATGGGGAAGAGTGCATCAGGAATGGCTGAGCCTGTGCAGAACATGGTAGTGTGACACTGGAATAAAAAATGGGGGAATGTCAGCAAGACAGTTCCCAGAGAGATCCACCCACTTCCCATGAGGGTACTCCCACTGGGAAGAGCCTGTGTGAGTCCAACAAGCAATCCCTAGGAAGAATCCTGTGAGAATGAATGTTCACTTCATGTACCCGAGCACCTGGATATAACCTGTGGGATCAGAAAGAGAAACTTTGGCAGGAGCTCATGCTGAGCTTTTGTATCAGCAAAGACACGCTGGTGAGCCATCCCACACAGTGCTCCACCTGCAGCAGCCACAGGATTGCAGTTAGACTTTGATGTGTGAATGACAGAGTACTGCCAGAATGCTAAGGACTCCTTAGAAGGGGAATTGGACCCAGGAGGTGCTGGTAGACAAGGAGGTCATCCCTTTTAAGACTACAGCAGGCTCTTCTGTGATGGAGGCCTGCTGAGGAAACATGGTCCATTGCATTGGTGTTGAAACAAGATCCCGAGCTGTCGGGTTTGCATACCCATTCCCACACGCACCATTGTTGCTCCTGGAGGCCATTTCCCATTCATTCCTTTCAGCCACTCTGAATAATTATAAAGGTTTTGTTGCTATGTTGAAAATGATTATGATGTTTCAAAAAGAAGGTGTAAGAGATTTATTGTCCTTACAGTCCACGTAAAGATATGTGTGCATATGGATGTAGATAGAAGTAGATGTTGGAGAAATAAACAAATGGCTTTGTTAGAGAATTGGAATTATGTCTGGGCTTTTTTCTCTGTTACAGATCATCAATAATTTGATAATGAGATAAAAGGAAAGCCGAGAGGATGTGAATTTGGGGTTTCTTGGGCCTTCTTTGCCAGTGGGGACTAGATTAGGGCTATGGAAGCTGTAGCATTAGGTGTGCATCCAGGAATAAGCATCTCTGGAATCTGCATTCCTCAGCTTAGGCAGGAGAATCATTTTCTTCCTTGGGACATGGATAGAATGGGTTTGTTGTTGTGGAGGAGAGCATGGGTCTCAGGGAACAGGAGAGCAAAGAAAATTCTGGAACAGGCAACCTTAGCATGTCCTTTCTGAGGCCTTGTAGAGGTGGCTGGCTTCTTGACACAGTTGTAATGTCCTGAGTGGATCCTTTGGAATTTTGCCTTCCCCTGTCTTCTCTGGCCCCTGTGAAGGAAGAGTCCGGGTAAAAGCTGCTCTGAGCTTAGCTGTGAGTTATATGAATTAGAAACCTGGTCAGGCATTTCAGACATCTCCATAGTACCCTTCCCTAAGGGGAAGAACCATCAGATAGCCCCAAAGTTTGGTATGAGGGTGGCCTAGTCCCCACCTGCCTTCAGTGCTGCCTGTCCTGCAGCTTCATGAAGATTGGCTGGTTAATATGTATAGGTGACCCTTTGTTTCTACCAAGATGGTCTTTCTATGTGATGGTCAACAAGTGCATAAGAAATCCTGACCCTTAAGTCTGTTGCAGTTAAAGTCTGAGCTACCATCTCAAGATGGAGTGTCCTTGCAAATGTGTTGTGGTGGGCCCGTGCTTTCTAACGTGTGGCATGTAAACTCTCCCCAGGCAATGGTGACTGACGGAAGAAGTGTCCCATGATGCTGGGGGGCTTGACCCTCCAACACTGACCGTGGGGAGCTTGAGGGTGCAGAGAAACCCCTCCAGAGACAGTTTTAGAGAACAGTGTCTGATTTATTGCACAGCAACAATAGCTTTTATAATGGGTATGTGCCAATTTACATTAACAGTCATGATAGTCCAGAGGTGATACATACATATTATCTTACAGAATTCAGGACATCAAGAGATCAGAAACTGCCACAAAGCCGGACCCTGAACCAACAGGGGAATCACACCTTGTTAAAGGAGCAAGGAAACTGCTTGCCAGGTTCTGACAGCACTTTGTCCCCAAACATAGCATTCTGTGTTAGGACTTGCCTGCTGCACAATGAGCAAGATAAGCATTCCTCCATGAGAGTCTACAGTTAGGCCCTGAAGCACCATTGTGCTCACCCCATCAAGTCCATGCCTCTCCAAGTGCACCCCTTAGATGCCTCAAATGCCTGCCTGCTTTGTAGATATGAAAGCCAGAAAGGAGGAAGGGAAGGAGAGGTGGAAGAAGGCAGCAGTATTTTAGGTGCTCCCTGGCTCCTGGGTAAACTTATCTCACCTGGCACCCCAGTCTCATTTTCAAGCATCCCATCCCCAGGTTTCCTTGCCAAATGGCCCTCTTTTTGATTCAGAGGGTGGGCAAAACTTTGGGCTGGCTTTTAGCTGTAGTTTCAGGAGTTCAAAAGAATACCTCCATGCATTTTCTTTATTTGAAGTCTTGCCACAGTGCCTCTCTAGACAAGAATCCCTGGAGGAAAAGTATAGCTGAGCAGATAGCAAAGAGTTCATGACAACCCCGAGACTGAGGTGAGCAAGGTCCCTGGTGTTGCAGTGTCCCATCCTATGATTTTGTGACCTGGTGTCTCCATGATGCATGATTCCAAGGTCTCCATGCTTGGGGGTCAGATGGGGAAGAGCTTCAGGTAGCAATCTCTCCCCTGGAGTATCTTCTCTCATGTCTGGCATCTTAGCTGTGGCCTTTCTTTTTGAAAGATGGAAATGAGTGCCTGACCTGGACTCAGCCCCTGTTGGTTATGTCACAGAGGAGGGTGGGTCACCAGCCGTGGCAGCTAGAAGAGAGTTCAAAATCTCAGTCCTGAGAGAGAGTTCAAAAGAATACCTCCATGCATTTTCTTTATTTGAAGTCTTGCCACAGTGCCTCTCAAGACAAGAATCCCTGGAGGAAAAGTATAGCTGAGCAGATAGCAAAGAGTTCATGACACCCCTGACTGGGGTGAGCAAGGGGAGAAGAGGTAGGTGGTAGAGGCAAGGGAGTGGGCAGAAAGGAAGAGAACAGCCCTGGGAAGGCATTTGGAGAAACAGGACCCACACATTTGAAGGTAGTGATCTACATGGGGATGGAGGCCTGTGAGCACCTTACCTAACTCCTCTAGGATCATGAAATAGTGGTGCTGTTTCCAGGGACTCTGCCTGTGGGTGGGCAACCATGTAGGAAGAAGGGACCTGGCTGAATTGTGTTCTCTAGAGGTGTGCATATGTATTATAGCATCACTCATATTTAGAAAAATACACGGACAGACTCTGCTTCACCTGTGTTCTGTCCAGTTCTGGGCTTTATGCTCTGTAAGGTCTAACCTTGGCCTTCCCTCCTGATCTTGTAGGATCTACTTTGAGCCAGAGTCCTGAGTCAATTTAGCAAAAATAACCCATCCTGTATTTGAACTTCTTTGATATTTGAATTTTTCATCCTTCATCTTTGAATCCCTGTAACTTTGGCCTACCTTCATCCAGAGTCCTGTGGAGTTGGTGTAGCAAGGGTCGCCTGTTATCTATCATGTATCCTTTTAGTAATTTTTATTTTACTGATCCCCATCTTATTCTTTAAATCTTTACTTGACTTTGTTGGAGTTGGGGTTGAGTCCACGCTATAAAGTCTTTCCACAAAGCCCTCCTATAGTAGCCCTCGAAGAATAAAGTCTACTTTATTTATTTATTTACTTAAAGATAGAGGAGGATTTTTTTAATATTTATTTTTTAGTTTTCGGCGGACACAAAATCTTTGTATGTGGAGCTGAAGATCGAACCTGGGCCGCCCCACCTGCCTCCTCTCCCCTGCGCTCTCCCCACGCATGCCAGGCGAGCGCGCTACCGCTTGGGCCACATCCTCAGCCCAAAGTCTACTTTATTGTATTTAACGAATTTCATAATTTTTATGGACCGCCACAGATTGCAGCCTGGCCAGCCGGGAGTGTGAGGGCCCCAATGTCGGGCACCCGGCAGAGGATGGGCCACGACTAATCATAATGCCTCAAAAAGCAGATAACTTTGGGGTCAGATGCAGAAGGTGGAGGGAGAAAAAAAAAAGCTAAACACAAAACAGCAGCGTGGACAGGGACATGGGTCCTCAATCTGCTCAGCAGGTAGGGAGGCGGGCGCGCACCGGGGCCTCCAGGCGGCAGGGGGCGTGTCGCTCAACCCGAGCCCGACAGGTGCCGTCCGCGGTCCGAGCGAAGCCCGCGTACATTCCGGCACCCTTTGGTGCATGGAAACGCAGCAGGGGTGAGGGTGAAAGCCGCGACGCTCGCCACCGCCTAGAAAACGCTGCGTTGCTTCCCAGCTTCCATGGCGAACTAGGCCTCGCGCCCGACTTCCGGCGCCCCCCCCCCCCCCGGCGTGCGTCCCTTCCGGGAAACTTCCGGGGTGGGTTGGGGAGTGGGGTGGGGCTTTGGGCCTGAGCGTGCGCTTGCGCACTGTGCGGAGCGCGCCGACGTGAGCGTTGGGGGCCGGAGGTGAGTCCGCCTTCTCGCGGCCTCGCGGCCCCTTCTCGGCCTTTCAGGACTGGGTTCTTCGACCCCCGGGACCGCGGAGCGAAGCCCTAGATTGGGTATGGGGGCGCTCCGAGGTCGGGAGCGGCGGGGCTGGACGGTGGCCGCGCGGCGGCGCGCCTGTCCCTGAGGGCGCAGCGACCCTCTTGAGGCGGGTCGGGGCTGGGGGCGCGGCCGCGGGGGCCGGGCTGTGCGGGGACGCGGCCTCTGGCCGGCTTCGGTGGGTAGACCCTCCTCCTCCCTCCTTCGGGGTCGACTGTTTGGCGCAGATCTCTCCCCGGCCGGGCGCACGCCTCCCCAGCCCCGCGCGTCTCCCTGCTCCCGGGGCTCGAGCAACCTGTGCTGTGTCCCGTGAGCACTCCCGAGGAGCTTTCTCTTGGCCGGTCGCCCTCCTCCACAGCCCCGTACCTGCCTCCTCTCCCCGGCGCTCCCCCCACTTGCCCTGCCTTCCCTCTCTGCGCGGTTGGCAGTGTGTGCGAATGCCTCTGTCCTCTTCCTGCCCCCTGTGAAGTCTCCCAGCCGGGCTTTCACCCTTCGCTGCTGGGAACTAACTCTTTTCCCCGTCTCTGATGCCGGGAAGCCGACTCCTGGGGTCAGGCATCCCAGGCTTTGAGGTTCTCGCTCAGGTGCCTGAGGACGTCTGGTCCTGGTAGTCTGTGTAAATGGTGACTCCTTCTGCTTGCTATCTTCATTATCCCACATCAACTTTTGAAATCCTGTTCCTCTACCTATAAGAAATTTTCAGAATTCAACCACTTTAGCACATCCTTTCTTCCTGCTATGGGAACCTCCTGTTTCTTTCCTTCTGCCATTGTCTTTCACATGCTCTGTTCTCTAGGAGCCAGTGGGAGCCTGTTAAATCACTTCCCTCCTCTCCTTCAAACTCCTCAAGGCTTCTTCCATTCAGTAACAGCCAGAATGCTCGTAAGCTACAGGACTGGAGCTGCTGGCCTAAGAACTGTTTGCTGGCTGATGAGAGTTCATACTCATACAGAACTTGCCTTAGTCCTTTCTACCTTCTTGTGCAGTGCATTCCTGACTTTGCTTGGTTTCTGAGTTGTGGGCTGTTGGTAGAGATTGGGAGCCAGGGATACCGTCCCTAACTCAAAAGATTGATCCAGGTCTGGGTGCATCCTGAGTTTGCATAGTGATACTAACAGATTCTTCATTTGTTCCCTACTTGGTTCCTCCACTAGAGTGCACCTGTCAGATCCACTGTGGTAACATCAGTGCTGAGAACAGTGCTTGGCACACAGTAAGTGTTGAGTAAACTTTGGCTGAGTGAATGATAAAGAGCCAGCTCTGTGACCACAGGGAACCAACCCTTTTCTAGATAATGAGATCACAGGAGGTGTGTGATGCTGCCAGCAACATGTACCTAGTGTACTCAGGCCTTTGTGAGAATCTTTGCCTTTATAACATCTGCCACTTCAAGCACTGTGGAGTATGGCTTGTGTGGGTGTTTGGAGTTGGTGTGCTTGGTGTGATTTGAATCTTTGTGGGTTGCTTCTCTCACCAACTCTGCAGTACTAGTTGAAGCTTTCAGCAGTACAGGTTTTACCACTATGTAGTGTTCCACCTTGCAAAGATAACATGCTTATTTGTTGCCCTTCCTATTGATGACCATGTTGGAAGTTTTCAGTTTTTCCGTACTTCCAGCAATGATTTAGGTGACATCTAGAACACTGTCCTTGTAAAACAGGTAAGGGATTTCCAGGCGTGGTTTTCAATCTTGTTTAATCTAGGCGGTAAAGGAAGCACATTTACATGGTGGCCTGCATATATATATAATTGGAGGTAAGGTCTGATGAAACAGTACTTAATAAGTGTGAGGGTTTTGGTTTGTGACTGGGGTTTGAACCCAAGTCTAGGAGATTCCAGAGGTGATCAGGGAAATCTGTGAGCGGTTGGATCAACTCTGCCCTCACCAGTCCTAGTTCTTAGAGGCACACCTTCTTAGCCTTTCTGTTCTCTGCTGCATTAAAACCTATTGTACAAAGAACTTGAAGGGCTAGCATTTCTGAGCTGAGAACTCCTTGGTTTTCCTGCAGCTTCTGGCCAGACCTGAGCTTCCCCCTAGAATACTTGCAGCCATCTCCTGGGCACCTATTGAGGAAGCTGTTGTTAAACTTTTTCCCACTAGGTTGTTATGAATGCTGATCCTTGATGTAATGACTCCAGGGAGCATTTACATGTTCCCTACCTGGTTTCTATTTTGACAAGTTTCTGAAATATTGTAACAGAAAAGTTTGAGAAAGGGTAATGAACACCCATCACCCACCATTTAGATTTAGCAATGAATACATGTAATAGGTAACACAGTTAATATGTGTTCATAATATGTGCCTTAAGTGCAGCATATGTGTCTTTATCTATGTATTTGTGTGTACATACGTGTATATGTTTCTGTGTATGCTTTGTGTTTTTTGTGTGTACACGAATAAGTATGTATTGCATGTATATAAGAGTACATACATGTGTATTTGTGTAGGCATGTATTTTTATATTTTATATGAATGTATATCTGCATGTTGTATTTATATTAAGTGTATAGTTTGTTAGTATTTGTGTATAACTATTTGAAAATAAGTACTATATTTCAGGACATCTTTTCTAAGGATAAGGACTTTTTTCTGCAAAACCACAATAATGTTATCACATCTAAGAAATGAGGATTAATTTTATTTTGTGTGTGTAAAAGGGGGATTGAACTCAGGGGCACTCGACCACTGAGCCACATCCCCAGCCCTATTTTGTACTTTATTTAGAGACGGGGTCTGAGTTGCTTAGCACAGTGCTTTTGCTGAGGCTGGCTTTGAATTCATGATCCTCTAGCCTCAGCCTCCAAAGCCACTGGTATTACAGGTGTGAACCTCTGCCTGGAGTATTAATTGTTAGCTGATAACTCATCTCTTTTTCAATTTCTCAGTTGTCCCTAATATACTATATTTGAACCAAGTCTTTTCAAGACTTTTGCATCATTGTGTTGTTTTTGTTTATTTTGGTATAATTATAGATTCCCAAGAAGGTACAAACACATGTACCAGAAGATACTCTGTACCTTTCACCTAGCCTTCGCATTGTGAACATTTGCATCATTGCAGGACAGTATCAAAACCAGGAAATTAACATTTTTTGTACAACTTAGCTTATTCAGGTTTCAGTAAATTTTCTCAAGAAAATTGAGATCCTGACTGTACCTCATTACAAGATGCCCTATTCTCATCCTGTGCTTCTGGCAACTACTGATCTGATCTCCATGTCTGTAATTGTGTTATTTAACAAATGTTATATAAATGGAGTCATGAAGCTTGTGTTGTTTTGAATTTGGGCTCTTGCATTGACCACAGTTTCCGCGTTCCTCGCTATTAAAACACTCAGGGTCATTCCAGGTGAACTGGGCTGCATGAAATAACCATACGAGACAGAGATACCTTTTTATTTGGGTCCTGTGACGGCTCCTCTAACCTTAAGGGTCCACAGAAAGAGCGCGTGCGCTGAAACCTTCTATTGAGGAGAAGCCATTCAAATGAGGCAAGGGGTCAGGTTTCAGGGGGTTGAGTCTAGCTTCATGGTGTCTGCTGTCAGCAGATTGACTGACATCTAGGAAAGGCACAGTAAGAGAAAGGGACACACAAAGGACATTTCCATGGAACATTCTATCCCAAACAGGGCAAAGTGTTAGTATTACAAAGGAATGAGTGTAGATGAGTGTAGCTCAATCCATGGGGCAGCATGCCTACATCTGAAGACATGCCGTCCAACTTCCTAGAATGTCCAGGTCACTACAAGATGTAGTGACCGGTCAAAGCTTCTCCGCTCCAGGATGGAAGGTGCGAATCTGGCTCCCCACACACAGTTTCCTTCAAGCCAATCCAAGTTTTGTGTATCAATAGTTAATTTTTTTTTTTTTTTTTTTTTTTTACTGATGAATAGTAATTCATGGTGTTTTCGTCTGTTTTGTGCTGCTAAAACAGGATATCTGAGACTGGGTGATTTGTAAGGAAGAGAAATTTACCATTCAAAGTTCCCAAGGTTGAACAAGAAACTCGCATTTTATCATGTGTTCTCACATGGTGAAAGTGAAAGGGCAAGGGAGGACAAATTCTGTGTCCTCAAGTGGCAGAAGAGCAAGAGAGCAAACCCATCCCTGCAAGTCCTTTTCATAGTGGTGTTAGACCATTTATGAGAGCCCTCAACACTTCCCCAAGATCTCGTCTCCTAACACTGCACTGGGGAGTGTTTCCAGCACATGAATTTTGGAAAGGATATATCCAGACCAAGGCACATGGTACTTTTCAGTTTTTGACTGCAGTGAATAAAGCACCTGTAACATTAGTATACGGGTTTTTGTGTGACCCTTCATAAGTCTTCACTTCCCTAGGATATTTGCCTAGGAGTGTGGTTACTGTGTCATATAGTAAGTTGACTTTTATCTCATTATTTTGTGGTAATAGGGATTGAACTCAGGGGCACTCTACCACTGATTTATATCCTCAACCCTTTTTATTTTATTTTATTGAAAATTTTGGGTCAGGGGCTTAATAAATTGCTAGGACTGGCCTTGAACTCACAGACCTCCTGTCTCAGCATTCTAAATCACTGGGATTACAGGAGTGCGCTACTGTGCCTGGCTATGTTGGTTTTTTTGTTGTATAAGAAACTGCCAAAGTTGAGTGTGATGGTGCACACCTTAATCCCAGTGACGCAGGAGTCTGGGGGAGAATGATTGCAAGTTTGAGTTCAGCCTCAGCAACTTAGTGAGACCTTGTTTAAAAGAAAAAACAACAACAACAAAAAGACTAAGCATGTAGCTCATGGTAGAATGCCCCTGAGTTCAATCACAGTTCCAAGCGGAAAAAGGAAAAAGAACAGACATTGTCAAATGATTTCCAGAGTGGCTGTACCATTTTGTGTTCTCATCTCCAGGAATCCTCACTGGCATTCGGTGTGATACTGTATTTTAATTTAGCTATTTGATAGGTGTGTGTTGTGGTGCTTTTAATCAGTGTTTTCCAACGAGTGACAATCATGAACATCTCTTTACGTGCCTGTTTACCATGCATGGTCTCGGTGATGAGATGATTGGCATGTCTGTTGCTCATTTTCTAACTGGCTTTGTGTTTTAGCTGTAGTCATCCATGGGAGATTGGTTCCAGAACCACCTACAAACCCACAACCTTCAGTGCCCATGAATGATGACGTGTCCTTCCATGAAAAGGTGTAGTGTTGCTCATCACCTATACCCATACTCTCATTTACTGTAATTCTCTCTAGATTTCTTACAACACCTAAGAGTATGAGTGCTAGATAAGTAGTTGTTATATTCTGTTCTTTAGGAAATGATGAAGAGAAAGGTAAAGTCTGAATCTCTTTAGCATAGGTGTAGCTATCAGTCCCTTACTACATTCAGAACTAGCAGATTGAGAGGTCTATTTTGAGTTTTGATGCTTTGTTTTTTTAAAGGACTGAATTTTTTTTAGTTCTTTATTTATTTGTTTTTATGTGGTGCTGAGGCTCAAACCCAGTGCCTTGAACCTGCTAGGCGAGCGCTGTACTGCTGAGCCACAACCCCAGCCCCAAGTTTTGATGTTGTTTGCATGCCACATATGTACTTTGTCAGGTATGTGATTCGCAAATATTTTCTCCCAGTCTGTAATTTGTTTTACATTCTCTGGGTCCTTGCTCCAAAAGTTTTTTTTTTTTTTTCTCCCTGTGGTATGGGGGATTGAACCCAAGAACTGTTATGTGCTAGGTAAGCAGTATATCACTGAGCTACACTTCCAGATCTTTTTTTAAAAATTTGAGACAGTCTTACTAAATTTCCTGTGATGGCCTAGAAATTGTAATCCTCCTGCCTCAGCCTCCTAAATTGCTGGGATTACAGGCATGTGCCACTGCATGGGATTGAACTCAGGGCACTTAACCAGTGAGGCACATCCCAAGCCCTTTTTCAATTTATTTATTTTTTATTTTGAGATAGGGTCTCCCTAAGTTGCTTAGAGCCTCATTTAGTTGCCAAGGCTGTCTTGAAACTTGTGCCTCAGTCTCCTGAGCTGCTTGGATTATAGGTGTGCATATCAAAGGATTTTTCCAATTTTTTTTTCTATAATTTTTATAGTTTTGCATAAAACTGTGATCCATTTTGAGTGGATTTTGTATATAGTGGAAAGAAAGGGTCAACTTCATTCCCTTGCATGTGGATATCCAGCACTACTGTATTCAGCTTAAAGTTTTACTTTTGATGAGGTCTGGGTTGTCTTTGTGTGTGTGTGTGTGTGTGTGTGTGTGTGTGTGGTGCTGAGGATGAAGCCAGGGTCTTGTGCATGTGAGGCAAGTACTCTATCAACTGAGGTATGTCCCCAGCCCCCAGCCCTCATTTTTTCTTTTTCTTTTTTTTTTTTTAAGAGAGAGAGAATTTTTTAATATTTATTTTTTAGTTTTCGGCGGACATAACATCTTTATTTGTATGTGGTGCTTAGGATCAAACCCAGCGCCTTGCACATGCCAGGCCGGCGCGCTACCACTTGAGCCACATCCCCAGCCCTCATTTTTTTTTTTTTTATTGATACTTCTTTTTTGGTATCAAGTCTTAAGTCCTGCATATCAAAGGGTTTTTTTCCAATTTTTTTTCTATAATTTTTATAGCTTTGCATAAAACTATGATCCATTTTGAGTGGATTTTGTATATAGTGGAAAGAAAGGGTTAACTTCATTCCTTTGCATGTGGATATCCAGTTTTCCTAGCACCACTTGCTGAAAGGCTGCACTTTCCTGTAGTATGGTGTTAGACCTTTGTCCAGAGTCATTTAACTGCCTGCCACTGTGGATTCCCAGCTACTCAGGATGCTGAGGAGGGAGAATCTGATTCAGGCCAGCCTGGGTAACTTAGCCAGACCTTGTCTCAAAAAGGGGTGGTGATGTAGCTCAACAGTAGAGTTCTTGCCCCTGGATTCAATCCCTGCTACCCAAACAAACCAACAAAGTCATTTTCATGTAACCATACCTGCCTTGGCTTCTTTCCATGCTCTCTTTGTTCTGTTTGTCTGTGTGCCTTTTTGCCAGTACCATGCTGTTTTGATTACTGTCACTTTTAAAGTTTTGAAATCAGGAAGTGTGAAACCTCAGCTGTGCTTTTGTTGCTGTTGTTCTGTTTTTGCATTCTTCAAGATTGTTTTGGCTGTTTGGTGTCCCTTGGGATTGCATATGAATTTTAAGTTGGACTTTACTATTAATGCAAAACATATTGTTTCAATAGGAATTACCTGGAATCTGCAGATTACTTTGGGCAATATTGACAACAGTATTGTCTTCCAGTTCACAAAAGGGATGTCTTTACATTATTTGTATTTTCTTCAATTTCAGTCAGCGCCTTTTTATAGTTTTCAGTACATAAGTCCTACCTCCTTGGTTACAGTGCTACTACTGTAGGTGCAGTTGTTCTTTAATTTCCTTTCTGGATTGTTCATTGTTAGTGTATAGAAATGAAACTGATTTTTCTGTGTTGGTTTTGAATTCTTCAGCATGTCCAAGTTTGCTCATTGATTCTAACAGGTTCTGTGTGGATGATCCTTAGTGTTTTCTTTTTCTTTTTTGTAACAGGGATTGAACCCAGGGGCACTTGAACCACTGAGCCACATCCCAGCCCTTTTTATATATATTATATAAAATAGAGACAGAGTCTTGCTTGGTTGCTTTGGGCTTCACTAAGTTGCTGAGTCTGGCTTTGAACTTGGGATCCTTCTGCCTCTGCCTCCTGGGCTCCTGGGATTACAGGTGTGTGCCACTGCGCCCAGCTTGGTGTTTTCTATTCATAAAACCGTCATCTGTGGGTAGAGGTACAGGTGCCCTTTGATTTATGATGCAGTTACATCCCATTGAACTATCCTACGCTGAAAATATATTTAATACAGTGTGGAGTATCGGTTGTTTCTCTCGTACTCTTGTGGGAGCTGTGGATCACTGCTGCTGCCCAGCATTGCAAGAGTATGTGAATACTCCTGGCTTGGGGAGAGGTAAAAGTTCAAAGTGTTCTTTCCACTGAATGTGTATCTCTCTTCCACTTTTATAAAACTTGAAGAATCATAAATTGAGTCATCATTAAGTCTGGGGTTGTCTGGGATTTTGCTTCTTTTCTTTCAGTAAGAATGCATTTTATTTCTTGTTTCATTGTTCTGGACAGAACTTTCTTCTGTTTTTTTTTTTTTTTTTCCTCCCCATTTTGTGTGTGGTACTGGGGATTGAACCCAGGTTGCTCTGTATTTTGTTTTGAGACAGGGTCTCACTAAGGTGCCCAGGCTGGCCTCAACCTTGTAATCCTCCTGCCTCAGCCTCCCAAGTTGCTAGGATGACAGGTGTTTACCTGTTCCCAGCTTGGCTAGAAGTGATGAGGGCAGGCATGGTTGTCTTTTTCTGGTCTCAGAGGAAAAATGCCCATCTTGCACAGTTGAGCATTTTTCAGTGTGGTTGTGTCCTCTGTGGCCTTTCACATGTTGAGGTAGTTTTCTTCTATGCCTATTTTACTGAATGGTATTTCTTTGCTTTTTTTTTTCTCTTTTGTTGTGTGTGTTTGAATTTTTTTTTTTTTAACGTTGTTGGATTTATCCTGTGCATATTCTACACTATTTGGAATGATATATATATATTTTTTTGTATTCTATTATGTGTTGATTAATTTGTATATTTGAACCATTCTTGCATTCCAGAAGTGAGTTCCATTTGGTTGTGGTATATCATCCCTTTAATACACTGTTCAGTTTGCTAGTATTTTGTTGAGGTTTTTTTTTTTGCATTAATATTCATAAAGGGATATTGGTTTTTTTCTACCCCCTTATGTGTTAGTTTGATTTGGTTCCCAGTTTCATGGGATATGTGTGTTGGCTTTCTGGAATGAATTAGAAAGTGTTCCCTAATTTTTTGAAAGAGTTTGAGAAGAATCAGTGTTAATTTCTTAAGTGTTCGGTACAATCCAGCAACACAGACAATACTGAGAAGTACTGCTAAATGACTCAAGCCCCACGCAGCAGGATGAGGTGGTGTGCTCCTGCTCACCTGGAGTCCAGAGCAAATGAGTCAGTATGGAGTGGAGACGGGTGATTCCCTGCCAGGAGGCGGGGTGCTTTCCATCATGGCGTCTGTGGTTGCCCTGGTGTGCAGGCGTTCTCAGGTGAGGACACTGTTGGAGACACATTTGAAGACTCAGTAGAAAGTACTGTATTTTATATCTCCATTTAAAAGAGAAAAGAAGTCATTTTTCTCTACAAATGGCCCTGTCCTTCATCTACCTTCATATTGTCATCTCACTCCACAGGTCCATTCTGAAAAGAAAAAAAAAATCTGTGTATGCCTGGCTAATTTCTTATTTTGGTGAGATATGTGTGCATATGTATAGATTTTTTTTTTGTTTTTTCAGACATTCTATGGAAATGTAATATACATGATAAAAAATGTAAGTGTGGGCACACACCATTCCCCTTTTTGTGTCACTCATGGTCTCACCCAAATCCAAGCACACTCAGGATTTTCCACAAAGTGTCATATTAAGCGCTTGGGTCTCCCTCCCTTTAGGGATTTGCTTAATTGTTTTTTGTAGTTTCTCATTTTTGTTGATGTATATTATTCTGTCCTGCAAATCAACAAATAAAGTCAGCTCCAGTTGGTAGACACTTGGGTTGTGTCCAGTCTTAGGCTGTCATGAGCAGTGTCAGCTCTCGATGTATGCTCATGTTTCTCTGGGCTGTGTACCTACAAGTTGCATTTCTGTGTTGTGGGGTCAGCAGTCATGTTAGTAGATACTAGCCTGGCCAGTTTTAATATTGACATGCCACCATTCTGTTTCTAGGTGGGGTACTTTTGTTAGTGGTGGGGTTTGCTTTTTTATTTTTTTATTTTGGAAAGGATTCAGATATTTTCTCCCTCTCCTTCCAGTCTGGGAGACAAATGTCAAATGGAAGTGTGAACTCAGGGTTTTATTTAGGAAGCAACATCCAATTTTGTGAAAATGGAAGGGTCATCAGGGGCAATTGCTATTTATCTGGGACTGTGAGGCCCAGGTGGAAATGCTTTTTAGAAACCCCAAGAGTGTGTTATCAGAGGACCTGGAGAGTCTTTTGAAAGCAGGTGTCTAGCTTTAAAAGATTTCTGTGAATGAGGCTCAAATGTCAGATGTCTCAGCTTCATATGTAGCTGTCAGCAGAACTCTGGTGATAACTTGCTTGACAGGTGGTGATTGTAGAGCACTGTCAGCCATATACCCCCCTGGCCTCCTTTGTGAGATCTAGCAGGAGGTGCACCTTCGAAGTGTGAGGAAAGTGGTACCTCCTTCAGCCATTCTGCACATCTCAGTGGACAGGATGGATCATCAGAGAAAAGCAGTCACACAAAGGGAGGGATGGGAGATGCTGTTTGACCAGGAACATGCCCTAGTAAACAGAAGAGGACTAACTGTGGATTGAACACCTTGTCTATGATGAACAGGTGGTCCTTTGCCGCGTTCCTCAGGACTAAAACACTCAGGGTCACTCCAGGGGAACTGGGCTGCGCAAAATAATCTCACAAGAGATAGAGATACCTTTTTCTTTGGGGGGTCCTGTGACGGCTCCTCTGACCTTAAGGGTCCGCAGAAAGAGAGAGCGAGCGCACGCGCTGAACCCTTTTATTGAGGAGAAGCCACTGAAATGAGTCAAGGGGTCAGGTTTGAGGGGGTTGAGTCATGATGTCTGCTGTCAGCAGGTTGACTGACATCTAGGAAGGCCACATAAGGCAGACCAAGAGAAGGGGACACACACAGTCTATCCATCCCAAATAGGGCAAGGGGTAATATCACAAAGGAACAAGTGAGCGTAGCTCAGTCCATAGGGCTATATGCCTATGTCTGAAGACACATTCTGCTACTTTGAGGACCAGGGCAACATCGAGGTCACTTCAAAAGTGACCAACAGAGCCTCTCCAATCACGGGAAGGAATGTGAATTCATTCAGACTGGCTGCACACAGTCCTTCAGATATTGATCTCGTTTGGCAGCAGAGGACTCACAGTGGAGAGTCCTTATACTTATGACTGTGGAAATCTCCAAGACCTACAACTCGATCTGCATCAAAGAAATCACAAGGGAGAGAAGCCCTGTAACTGCTGTGAAAGTGGGAAACCTTCTGCGATAGCGCTGCCTTCTCCCATGGCAGAGGGCACACATGGGAGACAAGCCCTATGAAAGTGTCCAGTGTGGGAAGTCCTCCAGCCACCACTCTTGTTTTATATCACAGATCTCATCCTGGAGAACAACTGTAAATGTAATGAGCATTGACAAATCCTTTCCAGTGTGTCCGCCTGAGAATTCGCACAAGAGAGAAGCCCTCTGTGTGACTGAATGTAGGAAGGCCTTCGTTGATGGTTCAGACCTTATTATACGGGGTTCTCACTGGGGAAGAACCATAGAAGTATGTGGAATGCAGGAAATCCTTCATCTGCAGTGTCCACCCATGGCGCATCACAGAGTCCAGAGTGGAGAGAAACCCTACTAGTGGGGAGGGTGTGGGAAAACGTTCATTGAGAGTACCTGCCTCATCAGGCCCAGGGAATTCATACGATTCATACCTGTGAGAAGCCCCCTGGCTATAACCAGTGTTAGAAACCTTTCAGGAACCTTGCTTAGCCCATCCAGCACTAGAGGACTCATACTGGCAATAAGCTCTGAGTGGAATCAGTGTGGCAAAGCTTCTGAGAAGACAGGCTCAAGAGACCTCTTACCAGTGTGTCCACCTGGAACAATCTCTAGAGCAGAACTGGTACACTGGGTGGCACCGTGGGGGCTCAGTGGTTGCTGGTGGCAGGTTCTTTTTACTGTCAGGAATGTCATGCAGAGGAATGGCTCTTTGAAAATAAAGTAGCTCGTTTGCTCTTTGGAACAGAAACCCTTGAGACAGTGTCTCTTTGTAAGAAGCTGGGAGAACTCTTTGCCACTGTTGGAGAGAGACCTTGGAACTATGGCAGATATGTAAAAACCATCCGGGAAGATTTTACTTTTGCTAAATTTCCATCCAACACATCACAGTGAATTGAGAGAAGGGACAGGCAAGCCAGGGGAGATGGACTTTTCACTACATTTCTTCCTGGCATTACGTGATGTGCTAATGCTTATTCAAAAACTATTTCTAAAAAAATCAAAACCCAGGGCTGGGAATGTGGCCGAATAGCAGAGGGCTTGCCCCTTATTAAACTCTGGGCCTAGAGTTTAATCCCCTGCCATAAAACAAAAAATCTATGAATGGAAAGAATGTAGGAAGCATTTAAACTGGAACTTCTTTCTTTGCATCAGAAGACTCACTCACATAGTAGGTTTGAGGTTTCACTAATGTCTTGCTGAAATTCTTGTGTTGCAAGAAATTATTTTGGAATTAGGCAGTATGGAGTTATAATCTGGACAAACCTCTTAAGATGACGCTCACTTTAACTTGTACTGAAGATGGACAATAACTACACTTTGTGTGAGAAAGCTTCCAGAGAACTCATCTTCCTGGTAGTTTTGTCTAATAGTACAGTGTAAGCTGCCTGTGTAACTTCACATTTCCTAGTGGATACATTAAAAATTAAAAAGAAACAAGTGAGCCAGCCGTGGTGGTGCACGTCTGTAATCCTGGCTACTTGGGAGACAGGAAGATTGTGAGTTCAAAGCCAGCCTCAGCAGTGGCGAAGGCCCTAAACCACCGGTGAGATCCTGTCTGTAGATCATATACAAATAGGGCTGGGGATGTGGCTCAGTGGTTGAGTGTGCCCAAGTTCAATCCCTGTTGTCCCCCCCCCACCACCAAAAAAAAAAAAAGTGAAATTGTCAGTGACTTTTTGTTTTACCTCTTCTGCCCTAAGTAGTAGTGGTTAACCTGGTGCTTGTGCATTCCAGGTTGTCCAGCTGCAGTTGTCTAGTCACTTTTCTATGCTGGACAGTGCACCCAGGCCACCCAAGTGAGAGTTCTGGAGGCAAACCTTCAGGCCCATTACAAACCCACATTCAGGCTTCTAACATTTCTAGAAAAAAGTGACACAAGTGCAAGCTCAGCCAGCTGAGTGGTGTTCACAGTCAGCACAGTGTTTAATCCAAAGCTTCATTGTGACATTGGCTTTGTGTTAAATTGTTGTGGAAAACAGACCCGGAAAGCCCCACGTGGCAGAGAGTGAAAGAACTCAGGTTTATTATGCAGGTTGCCCAGAAGAGTTTCTCTTCCAAAGTCTGAGCCCAGCCCTTGGTTGTTAGGATCACTCCTGGAGTGAGACTTTGTTTTTTAAGACTTTCCTGCTCAGCAGCCCAGATTCCTCCTCCCTCCCCAGCTTCTCACCACAGCAGTTGAGCAAGCAAGATGGCAGCAAGCAGAGTTTGTTAGAGGGAAAAATGAGAAAGAAACCTCCACCAAAGAGAAAGAAACATCCACCTTCAGTTCTTTGTTTCCCTGACGAGGTGGTACGTATTTCTAGTTAGGCATGTGATTCTGTACTGCAGAGTTGCAACCATGTTAAGACTGAGTTGTGGAAGGCCCACTTTTATACTAATGGCTTCATGTTATTATTTTCTCTGCTCTGAGAAAATCTGTACCACAAAATGACTGCCCAGCCATCAGATGTAAGTGTTCTGAGCTGTGATGTTTCTGGAGTGTAGTGAAGACATTATTAACTGATAACATTGTCAACTTGCTGTGGGTTTGTTGGTACAGAACTCCATTGTAAGTTTTAGAAGTTCATCCCAATATGGAACCCTGAGGACTCAACCCATTTAATTTTTTCTAAATGTTAGTCTCACATTTTAACATTTCTGAAGTGAGGTTAGTCAGTGACTTGATGATTTAAATTAGCAGGCTTTTCTCTTACTAGTGCATAAAATGTCTTTCCCTCAGTTGTGTCTTGGATTTGAAGAAGCAGTGGCACCAGGAGGAGGGGTTGAGTGACCAGTGGGTCATCCATTTGAGGACTGGGGAGAGGGGTTCTGGATGGTTACAGTTAACATTGAGCTCTCTGGGGGCAGAAGGCAGGAGTCAGCCTGCCATCCCACCTTGTGGATGTTGTGGATCTGATTTTTCCTAGTAGCCTTTATCAGCTGTCATTGTTAGCATTTTGTTGCAAGATTTAAAGTGCTCATAGCACAGACAAATGTGTAGGATCTGAGCTATCTATTTTTTTTTTGAGCTATCTATTTAAAGGGGGAAAATCTCTGTCCTCATGGGGCTTGCGTGGGAAGCATGTTTAGGGTTAATGTTGTGTGTATATACGTCTGTGTAACCATGTGTGCATTTAGGCCTTTTGTTTACAGAAGAAAACAACGTGCCTGATGGTTAATAGTGCTCATTTAAATAGTAAATTCCTGTCTTAGAAAGCATATACAGGAATTCCAACCACAATTAAAGAAAAAGAAATGGTATAAAATTGTATGAAAACAAAGAATAGAGAATCCAGGAATAGACCTATAGATAAACTCCCAGCATTGCTGGGTTTCTGTTCTCGCGGCTAAAAGGCTCAGGGGTCACTCCAGTTAAACTGGGCTAACTGGGCTGCACGAAATAACCACACAAGAGACACAAATACCTTCTTCTTTGGGGTCACTGTGACAGCTCCTCTGACCTTAAGGGTCCGCAGAAAGAGAGAGAGAGCGTGAGAGCACCGCTGACCCCTTTTATTGAGGAGAAGCTATTCAAATGAGGCAAGGAGTCAGGTTTCAGGGGGCTGAGTCTATCTTCATGAGGTCCACTGTCAGCAGGTTGACTGACACACCCAAGGGCACAGTAAGAGAAGGGGACACACACAAGGCACTTCCATGGAAGATTCTATCCTAAATAGGGCAAGGGGTTATATTACAAAGGAACAAACCCACGGAGCTGTAGCAAGACACACCCATGCACAAGACCCCGACCCTCGCACCCAAGAAGGGTGGGGAAAGCTCTGCCACATTTCTGGGACTGAGCGCCTCAGCACCCAGCTGGGGAGTGTAACCCAGTCACGTGTAAGGTTGGTCTCCCACACAGCATTTTTTTTTTAAACTACTGGGACTTGAACCCAGGGCTTCTCACATACTGGGGATGCACTATACCACTGAACTACATCCCTAGCCCTTTTTAACTTCTTATTTAGAGACAGGGCTTGCCAGTCTGGCCTTGAACTGATCCTCCAGCCTCTGCCTCCTGAGTTGCTGGGATTGTAGGAATGCACCACTGTGCCTAGACTCCAGCAGGTTTTTTGACAAAGGAACAAAAGTATTTGAAGATGTGCTAGCCTTTTCACCTAATAGTGCTAGAGCACCTGGATATTGGTGGTAAAGAGAGACACATTTTGTCTTTGTTCCTGTTGGCTGACACAGAGCTGATGGCATTGGCATTTCCTCATGGGAGTATCTTGTACGAAAGGAGCCCTTTCAACTGCACTGAAGTTTGTGCTAGTGAGATGTCTTGGGTGGGTGGCCTACCTTCTATCGGGATGGGTGCTGGTTGTGAGAAAGTCAGTGAGAATTTGAAGCCCCGTGAGACTCAGAGAGCTTCTAGGTTGGTGAACACAGTGTGTGCTCTGAGTGTCTTGTGCCCTGAGGGGCACATCAGCCAAACCTTTTCCTGGTTTCTTCCATTTAGCTGTACCCTTTGTAATAAACTGGTAAATATGATTGTTCTCCTATGTTCTGTGAGTTCTAACAACTTAATTGAACCTGAGGTGGGGACCAAGAGGCCCCGTAGCACAAGTGTGGGTAGCCTGTAGCTGTGCACAGTGGCTCATGCCTATAATCCCAGTGATTGGAAGGCTGATGCAGGACGATCACAAGTTCAACGCCAGCCTCAGTAATTTAGTGAGATCCTAAGCAACTCGGCAAGACCCTGCCTCAAAATAAAAGATTAAAAAGGGCTGGGATGTGGCTCAGTGTTGAAGTGCCCCTTGTTTAAATCTCCAATACCCATCCCCCCCCCCAAAAAAAAAGGTGGGAGGTAGATAGCTTGTGGTGTCTGAAACAGGACTGAGGCTTTACTTTCCAGTTTGCAGTGATTCTGGGTAGAGTATCTGAAAAGTATTGAACACTTGGACACCCAGTTAGTGTTGCAGAATTGTTGGTTTGGGAACAAACCATTCATTGGTGTCAGAGAACGAGACACCTCAACAACTATAATGGAAAAAGGACCTCAACATAAACCTCACGTCTTACTCAAAAATGAAATTAGTGGTGGACTTAAATGCGAAGGGTAAAACTATTGTAAAGTTTTTAGGAAAAATATAGGAGGAATCCTTTAAGACTTAGGGAGTAGACAAAGAGTTGTTAAAATTGACACCAAAAGCATGATCCGTAAAAGGAAAACTTGCTGAATTGGATGTCATCTAAGTTTAAATTCCTTGTTCTGCTGGAGAGCCTGTTAAGGGCATCAGAAGTCAGGCAACAGACTAGGAGAAAATGTTACCAAAATACATAATTTTTCTATTAGACTACCAATTCTCAGGGGCAGATGGAGAGTGGTCTTACTAATTTATCTTTAATGTTGCTTAACGTATGTATTTTTTAATCATTATTGGAAATAGTTCAGTTCACAGTGGGATAATTTAGACAGAATAACTTATTGCCCACCAATATTTGAGGAGATCATATCATTTAAGATGTTGGCTAAATATTTGCCCAGTCCATGGTATATGTAATGATGACACATGATTACATATATAAGTGGTATCAGTTTCAATTCCTGAAGCTGCTATTCTATTTCAGGATCTTAATATACTATTCCCTTTGGGTAAAGTGTCCTAACAAGTCATCAATCTATTTCTCCTAAATTTTTCTATTCCCCACCTTTTCTACAAATCACCTATATGCTTTCAAGTTGTCTTCCTATATTCACAGCTCTAATCAGAATTTGACCAAATTATGCTATTTTTTAATATTTATTTTTTAGTTGTAGTTGGACACAATATCTTTAATTAATTTATTTTTATGGGGTGCTGAGGATCGAACCCAGGGCTTTGCCTGTGCTAGGCGAGCGCTCTACCGCTGAGCCACAATCCCAGCCACAAAATTATGCTATTTTCATATATTAATATACCGTAATGAATTTCACCTTTATGTATATCTATAAAGCACCAAGTTAAAAAGTACTATAAATAAATAGAAAGGATACCAGTAAAGTAGAGGAAAGGGAACAGGGAGAGGGAGGAGGGAAGGCTAAGAGGAAGTACTGGGGACTGAAGAGGAACAAATTATATTCAATACATGTTCGATTCTGTCAGAATGAACCCCAATGTTATATAATAATGCACTAATAAAAACACTGAAATAAAAACTGAAAAAATGTAGCTGGTAAAGAACTTATGTTTAGATATGTAAATATACCTCAAATGCTTTTTCTTTTTTTAATATGTATTTTTTACTTGTAGTTGGACACAATAACCTTTATTTATTTTTATGCAGTGCTGAGAACCGAATCCAAGGCCTCACATGTGCTAGGTGAGCACTCTACCACTGAGCCACAATCCCAACCCCGCTTTTTCTTTTTTAAATCAGAAAATAGGCAAAAGGAATTGAGCGGATATTGTACTGAAGAGGATATACAGATAACAGATAATCAAGAAAATACACTCAACATTAGCCATTAGGGAAATGTAAATCAAAAACCACAGTGAGATATGACTACATACAGAATGGCTAAAATGAACAATAATGATAACACCAAATGTCGGTAAGAATGTGGAGAAACTGAGTCATGCATATGTTGGTGATGGGAATGTAAAATGGTTCAGCTACTTTGGAAATTTTTTCTTTCTTTTTTTTTAACAATACTGGTGTACTTATATGCAACCTAGAGGTTGCATTCTTATGCATTTATCTCGCCCAAACTGAACACAAAACCCCGTGTATGGATGTTCATAGCACCTGTATTTTCTAGTAGCAAAATATTGAAAACTCAATGCCTTTCAGCCAGGGAATGCTTAAGATTATTGTATACTATTGAATAATACGTAACAGTAAAAAAGAACGAACTATTGATACACACTGAAGATCTAAAACTAATTACCTTCAGTGAAAAGAGCCAGACGCAAAAGAGGCTGGGGCTGAGGTTGTGGCTCAGAGGAAAGATGGCTCACATAGCATGCAAGTCACTGGGTTCCATCCTCAGCACCACATTAAAAAAAAAAAAAAAAAAAAAAAAGTATTATGCCCACCTACAAGTAAAATGGTTTTTCTTTTCTTTCTTTCTTTCTTTTTTTTTTTTTTTTAAGGCATAGACTGTTAATTACATCTATATGACATCCTGTAGAGACAAACCTGTACCAGGGACTACACATCCATTACTGCCAGGGGATGTGGGTGGGGAAGGTTTGATTAACTGCCCAGGGGGCAGTAGAACTAATCTTTGTCCTGATTGTGTTATGAGAGTTAAAATTCTCAACTGAATTCAAAAAAGTCTCCTCTCTACTTCTTTGTCCCTATGTGTGTCATCCCTGGCTCTAGGACTCTTGGTCCCTTCTCTGCGTGTGTCACCCAGGCTCTTCTGGTGGCGGACACTCTCCAGTCTCTGGTTTTTCTGTCTCTCTTTGCCAGTCTTTTGTCTCCACCTCTCAGTTTTCGGGGGTCGGGGCGCTTTTCTATAGGCGTTTGTTTACCGGTTGCCATGGTATCGGAAGTGACGAAGGCGCAATTGGGAACGACGCAGGGGAGCCCTATCCTGATTGGCTGGCTCCTGTCAGCGGCCCCGCCCCGCCCGCTAGGACCGGCCCACAGCATTCTGGGGGTCGTAGTCCGATGCGTGGCCCCGCGCGCACGCGCGGATCAGCGGCCGCCATCGCGGTGCTCTGCTCTGGCCGCTTGGGCCCGCCTGGATTCGCTGCGCAGCAGGTGGGTCCGGCTAACTCGCGGCGCTCTCCGGAGCCTTCTGTAAACGTAGGGCCCAAGTGCTGCGCCGAGGGGAGGGGACTGGGCGCTAACCCGAGCGGCAAGGGCCTAAGAGCGCCTCGAGGGCGTGTGTGGGCCCTCAGGTGGGAGCGAGGCCCCGAGCGTGGTGCTGGGGTGGGTGGGCGGGCGGGGGCCCTCGGTTGGGGCGTGACCCCGGAGCCTGGGGCCGAGGCGGGAGGGCGGGAGCCCTCGGGTGGGAGCGTGGCCTCGAGTGTGGTGCCGGGGTGGGCGGGGGCCCTCCGGTGCGAGCGACCCCCGAGCTTGAGGTGGGGGCGGAGGCCCTCGGTGGGAACGTGACCCCCGGACGTGGCGCTGGGCGGGGGAGGGGGCCTTCGGGCGAGAGCGCGACCCCCGAGCGTGGTGCCGAGGCGGGAGTCCTAGGTGGGAGCGCGATCGCCGAGCGTGGGGCCGGGGCGGGGGCCCTCGGGTAGGAGCTTGAGCCCCGAGGTTGGGGCCGGCACGGAGGGCCGGGGTTCTCGATGTGAGCTTGGTCCCCAGAGGTTGGGGCCGGGGTGGGAGAGTCAGGCCCTGGTGGGAGGGCGACCTGGGGCCCTGGGCTCCTGAGTGTGTCTCAGAGAAGGTGCAGACTGAGGTACTTGGGCGGATGAGAGGCCAGAGCCACTCATGTTGGGTGTTGGAATTGGTTAACGTCGAGAGTACCCCACTTTTTATGGGAGAACAGAGCCGGCTAGGAGAGGCCAGGTTGAACATTGGGGAGTATGGAGCTGGAGGGCCTGGCTGTCCTGTCCTGGGTGCCTGCGAGAAGCAGGGCTGAGGGTGCACCTGGTTGAGGGGAAGGCAGGCTGTGCACTCCTGGTGGGAGTGGGGAAAGGTCGCAGAGTTCTGGGGTATCCCTTGTACCCCAGGGTAAATGCTAGCTGCTCTGGGGTGGTTTCTACCCTGCGAGGGGCAGGTCAGTGACTCGGAGGCAGCCAGATACCAGCTTCTCCCCAGCCTCCTCAGGTGGGTTTTGTTTAAAGGTGTCAGGGACTCCTTTTTTGGGAAAGAAGGTTCCAGCATTAATCTAGGGGCTTGGGGTGGAATGGAGAGCATCAGTCTTCCAGATGCTACCCCTGAAGGGGCAGCAGGGGGTGCCAGGGACCACTGAGAATTGGTTTTGTTTTGTTTTCCTTTAAGTCTTACAAGTTTCATAGGAAAATTCTAAGTAAAGGTTGTAGAACTCTCATTGCATTTTTTTTTTTTTTTTTTTTTTGGCCAGATGCACCTGCGAGTATTTTGTGCTTTATCCTCATCTCTTACTCTCCTTCCTGCCTCCTTTGTGTGTCTGCTTTCTCTGATACCTCCCCTCCTTACATTGCTTGCATTGGGGAGGACTTCTTGGAGATCAGATCGGATCTCACAGCAACTTAAACCTCTGTCCTCTCCTATCCTGACATGCCCTGTGGACATTCCTGTCACAGCTCTGGAGCCAGAACAGAACCCTGTTGCACTGAATCCATCTCCTTATGATCCTTGGCTGTGTAGCTGCCTTGGTATTTCTGACCTTGAGGCTCACGGGGACCCAGACCAGTTGTGCAATATTCTCGCTTCTGTGTGACCTGACAGAGAAAGTATGTTCTTGGCAGGAACCACAGAAGGCAGTGGAGATGCTCCGGTGATCCCTTCCTGCATGTGCATTTAATTCTTTTAAAGGTACATTTCCCCTTTTTACAATGTATAAGTCATCTGTTGGTGAGTCCAGGGAGAGACTCAGTGAGTCTCTTTTTCGATGTTTTTCCATGACCCTTAGCCCTGTGGCTGTGACTCTGGTAAAGGTGTTAAAGGGGCATTTTGTTTACAGGGCGCTAAGGAGGAACGGGGGCAGGGCTTGCCAGATGGAGCTGCTGAGGGAGAGCAGGATAGAGGGCCTGTGGTGAGGATCCTTAAGTGCTGGAAGTTCTGGGAGGCACCTGGGGTCTCTGGCCAGCCCAGGGCTCTGGCAGGCCTCCAGGCTTACGACCCCTCAGCTTAGCCGCCCACCCTTGGCCTCTCTGACCCTTTGCTCCAGCCAGCTGCCCCAGGAGAATGAATGAAAGTTCATTTCTAACCCTGAGGTAGAGAAGGAAACCCTTTTAACCCACTAACTCCTAGTTTTTCAATTCTGTAAATATTTCAGCGACTTCACACAGGTGATTTAAAATAGGTTGACATTTGTAATCTAGAGCTTATGTTATTTTAATTAATGTTATAATTATGATTATATTATATGCTACATTTAAGTTTTTATAGGTGTTGCACATCCAGAACAATGGGAAGAAATGGGTTAAGCAAGTTTCTGAGCTCAGAAATTTAGATTTTGTTTTTAGTTTTAGATGGACACAATACCTTTAATTAATTAATCAATTTTTAAATGTGGTGCTAAGGATTGAACCAGTGCCTCACACGTGCAGGTCTCTACCACTGAGCCACAACCCCAGCCCTCAGAATTTTTCTTTTTTTTTTTAAAGAGATTGGATTGGTAAGAAACATTAGAACATAACGTGTGGTCAAAGACAGAAAAGAAGAGTCACAGGAGGGGACAATGGCAGGATGGAGGCAGACAGCTTGTGAATTATCTAACAGAAAAGCAGTAAGGAAAATGGAAAAGGCGGCAGTTTACCCACCCATAGGGATGAGGGTGTTCTAGAAAGTGTTGAGCTGTGAAGTGGGTGCTGTGTTCTGAGGGCCCTCAGTGTAGCAGGCAGGGGAAAGGGGCCCAAGGAAGGACACCTGGTGGACACTGCCATGGAGGGTGTGCACAGTGGTGGCCAGGATGGCGACGCAGTGGTGGTGGAGGTGGTGGTTATGGAGATCATGGTGACGGTGGTTCTGGTGGTGAGGTCTTTTTTCTGGAGAGAAATGTAACATGTGTAGAATGTCTTCTTACAGCTCTTAGAATTCTGCCCTTATTTGTAAATGCTATTTTGCTAGCTACAAAGTGCTGAGGATGGAATTGAGGCTCACACATTCTAGACAAGTGCTCTACCAGTACCAGTGCACTACATCCCCAGACCTTTTTTTTTTTTTTTTTTAATTTTGAGGCATGAGAGTTGCCTGGCTGGCCTCAAACTTGAGGTCCTCCTGCCTAAGCCTCCTGAGTAGCTGGGATCACAGGTGTGCAAGCACTGTGCCTAGCTTTTCTTTTTTTAAAACAACTTTATTGAGGTATAATTTATGTACCATAAAGTTCACCTCTTTAAAGTGGACCATTGATTGGTTTTTAGTGATTCACAGAGTTGTGTGCCTGTTACCAGTTAATTTTAGTACATTTTTATCACCCAAGAAAGAAATCCTATAACCATTAACAGTCGTTTCCTTCCTTGAAAATCACAGTCCCCAGAAATCACTGATCCACTTCCTGTCTCTGCCTTCACCTGTGCTGGACGGTTGCTCTCAGTAGAATTGAGCACCCCAGCCTGCCCACGAGACCCTCGGGCCTGCATGCTGGTGGGAAAGTGTATCGGACAGATCTGACTTGACTTGGCAGAGGTCAGCAGCCCTCAGTCCCCAGCAGTCCCCATGCACGGTTTTCTCTTGAATTCCTCAAAAGATGTGATTGTTTCTGTGGTTCCAAGGGCAGCTGTCTCTGGTAGATGGCTTCTTATTTGCTCCTCATGGTGGTGTCTGGGAGTTCTTCCTCCTGCTGGCTCGGATCTTCAGGCCCAGGTCCTGGGAGGACATGCAGATGCAGGCGAACTGTGGCCTGCCCGTGTCTGTTAGCTTGGCCATTGTTGGCCAGCAGGTACAATGAAGTGGCTTCACCCAGACATCCTGGATTCCGGCCCCTCTGTGCCTAGGAGTTAAGGGGTTGGGGAAAGTTGGCTAGGACCAGAGCCGCCTCTTGTCCTTCAGGCCCTGCCATCCCCACTCCTAGCCAACCTCTGATGACTCCCACCTGTGCTCTAGATCTGCAGAGCTGTCCACTCCAGATTGATGGGGCTGCCTGTGCCTACCGTCTTTCTAAATGCCTTTTGTTTCAGGTTTTTAGTTATTTTAATGGTAGAAATCCCAACACCTATCCCCCCATCTTATTGGGAACTAAAGCCCTGTAATGCTTCTCCCCCTCCCCCTGTACCTCTGAGCTGCATCCCAGAACTTTTTATGTGTTATTTTGAGACAAGGAATATTACCAGTTTGCTGAGTCTCTCTTAAGTTGCCGGGGCTGGGGACACTGGTGTGCACTCCAGTGCCTGGCTCATACATAATACATGTTGTTAAATGTGAAACAGGCCTGGCAGTTCAAATCTGATGCCATGAGACTGACATCGTGTATATGATACGCATAGTGGGAATGAATGATGGGTTAAGGCTTTTTATATCTAGGTTTAAAATTGAGGTGGTCCAATAATTTTTAATAAGTACAAAACTGGAGTTCAACTGATATTTAACAAGCAGACTGCATGAGACCTGGTGTGGTGGGCCTGTGGTTGTTCCCCGAGACCTCGGCTTTGTTGTTGTTTGTTCAGGTCCCCTACAGCTGTGTTCTTACCATGTGGGCATCTGTCTCACCGTTGTCCTCTGCAGATCCTTGGATCCTGTCACTGGCTGACCTTCCCTGGGGACCCTGGCACCACTGTGTGTCCTCTGCTAGAGGCAGCCACCTTTCCTTGGGCCCCTCACCCCTGGCATCTTTGAGCCCTTGGCCCCACACAGTCATATTTCCAGTGCAGGTTTGGGAAGATGCTGCCTCTGGAGAAGGTGTTGGCCTCCCCCAGAAGCTCCCCAACTCCCCCAGAGGTGCCCACCGAAGGGTCTGCAGACACAGATGGGTCTGCAGACACGAGTCAGCAAGAGGACCCCGAGTCTGAGACTATCCCCGAGAGGACCCCTGCAGACCTCGAGTTCTCTCGCCTGCGGTTCCGGGAGTTTGTCTACCAGGAGGCGGCTGGTCCCCACCAGACCCTGGCCAGGCTGCACGAGCTGTGTCGCCAGTGGCTGCGCCCTGAGGCCTGCTCCAAGGAGCAGATACTCGAGATGCTGGTGCTGGAGCAGTTCCTGGGCATCCTGCCTGACAGGGTCCGCCCCTGGGTGGTAGCCCAGTACCCCGAGAGCTGTAAGAAGGCAGCCTCTCTGGTGGAGGGCCTCACGGACGTCCTGGAGGAGCCAGGTGAGGCTGCCGCCCTGAAAGAACGTGTCTTAGAGGAAACAGGGAGCAGGGTCTGGGAAGGGCTGGAATCCCCTGCTACGGCTTTACAGAGAAAATTGTTTCCCCACGTGTAGGAGGCACGGGAGCAAGCAGCCCTGAGTCGGAGAGGCTGTTTCTCAGTCAGCAGGGATCCAAGTTCCTGCTGTTCTCCCCATTGCCATTTCCATCAGGGTTGCCTCATAGGCTGGGACAGATGCTTGGGCTCCTGCCCTCACTTCTGCTTTGCAGATGTTAGGAAGCAGGAGAAATGAAGGGCAAAGGCAGTGACCAGCCTCATAAAAACTGGGTAAATATTCTGGTCACTGGCTGGAGATTTCATCTCTGCAGTTCTGAGGGATGGGTGGGTGGTGATGGGGCAGGAGCCCATGGGCTTGGGGTCAGAACCCTGGGTCCATGCCTGGCCCTCTCAAGACTCTGTGATGGCTAGCCTGTGTCCTAACTTTTTACTGTTCCTTGGTTGTAAACAGGGATGCTGTTGTGTTCCCCAGCTGGATCATCTTCTGGGTTGAGTGAGGGAGTATATGAGAGGCACCCTGACCCCCTGCTGTTACCAGGAGGACTAGGGAGCCCCAGAGACCCTGAGGATATCCCAGTGCCACCTGATACTCGTGAGTGACCAGCTGGGCCTTAGGTGGGGAGGTGGGTGTGCTGCGGAGGCATTGTGGGAGCCAGAGGGAAGCCAGGGAGGGGGGCCTCGAAGTCCATTATGCAAATGGGACTTGGTCCTGTACATTATTATGACACGAGTGTATTACTTTTGAGTTAAGAGTCCTCTTAAAAAATAGCAGTTATACATGTTTATCACATGATGAAGAAACATTGAGGTATAAAGAAAAAAGTAATCTCTTGCAGGGTGCAGTGGCACACACCTGTAGTCTTAGTGGCTCTGGAGGCTGAGGAAGGAGGATCACAAATTTGAGGACAGCCTCAGTGACTTAGCAAGGCCCTGAGCAACTTGGCAAGACCTGTCTCACAATAAAATATGAGGGCTGGGGTTGTGGCTCAAGTGGTAGAGCGCTCGCCTAGCATGTGTGATTCTTGGCACCACATAAAAATAAAACAAAGGCATTGTGTCCACCAAAACTAAAAATTAAATATATAAAAAAAAATAAAATATGAAAAGGGTTGGGGAGGTGGCTCAGTGGTAAAGTGCCTCTGGGTTCAATCCCTAGTACCAAAAAAAAGTTACACCCCTCTCCTCATGCCCTCTAAAAATAGCATCCTGGTGTGCCGCTGCCCGCCTCTCTGCACGTTGCGCATGTTTGCAGAGTCGGCTGCCTGTCTCCTGGAAAACAGTGCTCACTGCTCATGGGCGGTCCTCCCTGGGCTGTGGTTGGTGGCTCCTTGGCTGCCTGGCACCCCCTGTGCAGCCCGGTGACCCTGCCCTTGGGGCAGGAGCTGCAGATAGTTCTGACACGGGTGCCTGTGTGGTCTCCACAGCTGCTCTGGTGCCCGGGCTGTGCCTGCCCGTCGGCCCTGTGCTGGTACCGTGCCAGGTCCCTGCCGGTCTGGAGGGCAGCAGAAAGCACTGCCTTCTCCATGGCGTGAGCTGGCACTTTTGTGGTGGCTCTGCTCCGTGAGGTGCAGGCCTGCGTGGTGTGAGTGTGCTGGGGCCTGCCTGGCCACTCTGAGTCGTGCAGTGACAGCATGTCTCCCTGCAGCGCTGCCCTGCCTTCTCCCAGCCTGGCCTGCACTGGAACCCATGCTCCTGGATCAGGGGAGCAACGGGGGAGAGAAGACCGACGAGGCCAAAGTGCAGCCGACGGTGGGTGGGGGCCCTTGGGTGTGCTGGGGCTGACGTGCTCACAGGGTCTGTCCCTCCTGGCCCTGGATGCTGCTCCCTCCCAGGGCATGAACTCTCCCACAGCAAGGATTAGGACCCTGAATGCCCACTGCCAAGGCCAGGAAGCCTGCTTTGGTGGAGACCTGAGGGTAGGACCCACACGAGGGCATTGCTCCTGCAGTGCAGGGAGGGTCTCCCGCCTGCCCTCCGTGGGGATGGGTGGAGGCCTCAGTGAGGGCCGCTTTGCCTTTCTGTTTCAGCCGTCGACGTCCTTTCCGGAGGAACCTCTGCACTCTGAGGAGTGGGCCCACCTGGATCCTGCAGAGGAGAACATGAAGAGCTACAGGAAGCTGCTCCTGTGGGGTGAGGCTCGCCTCCCACAGCCCGCGCTCCCCGATGGGTGGGAGATTCTGACCCCATCCCGGGGGCTTCCTTGGGACACTGGGGATGTTTTAAATGTCTGAACTTGGGCTGGTTTGCCAAGGTCCCACCCTTACCTGAGTTCTGCCTGAGTCCTGGGTTCCACTTGCAGCCCCTGCCTGCGGGATTGGAAGCCTCTGAATTGAGAAAGCTCTCCCAGCTTCAAGCCCCCAGTGCTCCCCACTTTGTGGTGCAGAGATGAGGCTTCTTAGCCTGTGGGCCTGGTGAAGGGTCTGTTTGGTAAAAGTTGGTGCCACAGAGCCCTCCTTTGCAGGGTGCTTCCTGAGCCCTTTGTGGTTCTGATTTTGTTTTTTAATTTGTGCTGGGGGCTGGCCCAGGGCTTCCTGCACAGTAAACACATGCTCCACCACTGAGCTACGCCCCCAGCCAGTTTTATGTTCTTACATGTTTGATTTGCTTCCCCTCAGACTCGTTTACCACCCAGCTTGTGGGCCCTCCAGCCTCACCCAGGCACAGCCTCTTCTTCCTCCACTGCCTTATTCTTGGAACCCTAGCTTTCCAGGGGCTTGGTCCTGGCCCGCCAGCCTAGGGGAGTGAGGCCGGCTGCTTTCTGTGTTGGTCCTCTTAAGAGTTGCTTTGTCTGTTGAACCTCAGGGTACCAGTTTGCCCAGCCTGATGCTGCATCTAGTCTGGAGGCAGAGGGGCAGCCCCTTGTGGAAGGAGAGGCACCTGGAGGCAGCCTCCCAGGTAAGGGCACCTTAGAAAGTGGTGAGCAGGGTAGAGCATGCACCTTGCTTTCAGGCAGGTGCCCTCCCCCACCCCCCCAGCTTTGGCTTCACCTGTGTTGGAACAGGAAGCAGGCATCATTTCTTAGGGATCTCTTGCTGCGTGACAACCGCCCTAAAACTTGGTCACCAGAAAGAACAGCAGAATTACTTGTGAGGTGTAGGCTGCTAGGCTGAGCTGTGCTGTGGCCACTTGGTCTTCAGGGCCGCATGGACCTCTGACCACCTGGAACCTACCTGGGGCTGGAGTCTCCCTACCTGGGGAGACTCTCCATGGTCTCTCCCAGTGCTAGCTGGGCCTCCCCAGGTCAGCAGCTGGGTTTTGGGGGTGCACTCGAGGAGTATAAGCACTTGTTGAGGCTTTGCTGGCCTCCTGCATGCTGATGTCCTTGGGCACAAGGCCACGTCTGTGTGGAGAGCCCAAAGGTCTGGCTCTGGGGCAGGAGTTTAGGCCCCGTGCAGCCAGTGGGCTTTTGCAGGGCTTTCTGGCCCTCATTCCCCGACACCACGGCTGTGTGGCCTCCATGCCAGTCGTCCTGCAGTCAGGGTGGCTGCTCCTGGGGTCACTTCCCCAGCAGCAGGGTGGAGAAGGCCCTGCTCACTGCCTGCTTATGCTGGTGGTCACACGGCCCTTGGCTGCTAGGAGGGGCCATTCCTTTCAGTTAGCAGGGAGCTGGAAGAGGGTGACAGAGGCCGCCAGGTCAGGGCCTTGTGTCCCACACCCTTTCCCCTCCTTGCTCAGGCCTTCTTTCCTTAGTGCTGCGTGGGCAGTGTCCAGGCCTGAGCGCTTAGTCAGGGCTGCTCACACGTGGACCTTATTTCAGGCAGCGGGAAGCAGGAAGAAAGCACAGAGAACATGTGCGAGGAGGGCTCCGCAGGCCAGGACAGTGGCTCACAGGAAACGCCATCAGAGAGGCTGGCAGGGGACGCAGGGGACACTCCTGCAGACCCCCCAGTGGATACCAACCAGGAGGAGGAGCAGCCGGAGAAGGCGCCAGACACTGTGGGTGAGGATTCAGGCTGCGTCAGCCCCTCCCAGAAGCAAAGAGTCCCCTGCCCTTCAGAAGAAGACCAGGGTCAGGCGAGTCCAGACAGCCCACAGCAAGGCTCTGGGACCAAGCGGCCCCACCCAGAGGATGAGGGTGAGCAGGGACCCGAGTGTGCCTCCAGCCAGAGCAGCCAGCAGCCTGGGGACGCCATGCAGCCTGATGCAGATGGCCATGCTGCCACGCCCCCAGCTGGGCAGGACGCGGGCACCTCTGCCTCAGGCAGTCCTGAGGCTGAGGAGCCTGAAGTGTCGGGAGGGAAGCCCTACCCCTGCAGTGAGTGTGGGGAGGCCTTTGCGTGGATCTCGCACCTCATGGAGCATCACAGGAGCCACGGCACCAAGAAGCTGTGCGCCTGCCAGGGCTGCTAGACAGGCCCCGTCGGCCAGCACTGGAATACCCAGGAGCCATTCTGACCTGGCCCCGCCCTGCCACAGTGAGTTCACTCTGGGGGGAGGGTGGGCCTGAGGCCTGGAGACAAGCCACCAGGCCAGTGTCCCTTGAGGTGACAGTGACTGGCTGGGAATCTCAGAATGTATGGGGGCTCCTTCCAGACACTTGGCGTTGGTCTTCCTGTGGTCTTTGGACAAACATCAGCTTGTTTCCCAAATGGGCTGATGTGGCCACGGAAAACCCCACCTCATCCACCATGGGAAACCCCGACCCCACTGTCCTGCAGCCACGTCTGTCCTCCGAGTGCCGGCCGTGGCCATTGTGCAGTTAGAGTCCCAGTGTGCGTGTTCTGTGGGCAGTCTTGGAGTCTTCACTTCCGCTGCTCCTGTTTGAGCTCCCCAAGTTTGTTCAGGCAGAATTCTTGCCAGATGTTCTGGCCTTTCATAAATATGTGACGTCAAGTTCACTTTTGAATCCTGAAAAGCTGAAAGTATTTCCTTGTTCAACTCATGCGTCTTTACCTATACGGAGTGGCTTACGAAGATCACCGAAATGCTTGGAGCCTAGTATGCAGTTTTCTGACTATGGGTTCCAGCCCATCAGTGAATTGTGAAATCAAACTAGTGGGTGGCCAACAGCATTACCAAGCAATGAAGTAGAATAAAGTAGGTCAGAATGCATCACGTAGTGAAGGCAGTGTCATTTTGTGGAGTTCCAGCTGTGTATCTAAATGTGAGAACTGGCTTCTATGTAGGATGTCTCTCTACCAGGGGGTGATTGCCGTAGGCTGGAAACACTAACAAAGGTTGAGGAAGCTTCTGTCTGCCTGAGCGAAGGGAACTGAACTCCTTGGGCTCCGTGAGGTGTCTTGATTTTGCATTTAATCTCAGATTATAGTATTGTTTCTGTTGCCTGAGCATAAATTTAATTGCTCCTGTAGATAAACGGTGCCTCTTTCTGTCACTGTGTTTGAGCCAGCAATTGTGTAACAACCCTCGAGTCACAGGCTTGACGTAATAAAGTATTTATTTCTTCACTCACATTACAGCTGGACCTCCTGACTGTTGCCTATGTGTGTTGGTGGGAGGGGCCCCTGCTTCTGGCTGTAACCCAGGGATCCGCTTCCGCTCTCCAGTCCTTGAAGGGAAATGAGACTCTGGGCCCCTCACTCAGGAGGGCCCAGGTACCCATCTCTACCAGTTACTGAGCCGCATTCCCCTCTGCCTGTCCATCTCAAACCAAGTGTGGTTCTGGCCATAAAAAAGCCTAAATAGACTTTTCCAACCCTCATTCCCACTGAGCCTTGCTGAGGCTGGCTTTGAATTCATGATCCTTCTGCCTCAGCCTCCTGAGCACCAACACACCCAGCACATCTGCCTTCTTTGAAGACGTGCCCACGCACACCTGCAATCCCGTCCCTCAGGAGGCTGAGGCAGGAAGATGGCCAGCCTCAGCAACTTATCGAGGTACTAACCGACTCAGAGAAAGCAAGGCTTCCCATCACAAAGGGCAGGTCAAGAAGCTGACCAGAGGACCTAAGTCACCATGCTGCTACTGACCAGCCTCATGTGAAGGGAGCACCTGAAGTGTGGCTAGTGAAGTCGGAGACACTGAGTGTAAGTACGCCCGGAGAAGTAAAGTATCTCGGTTTTTTATACTGACATGTCAGAATGGAAATGTGGTGCATGTAGGGGTACATATTGAGCTGATTTTATCTATTTCTATTTTTCTTTTTTTGGTGGTGCTGGGGATGGAACCCAGGGGTGCTCTATCACAGAGCTACATCCTTAACCCTTTGATTAATTTTTGAGACAGTCTTATCCAGTTGCCAATCAAGTTGCCAAAGCTGGTCACAAACTTTGATCGCCCTGCCTCAGCCTCCTCAGTAACTGGAATTACAGGTGTGCACATTGTGCCCACTTCTTGCTTTTGGAATGGGACCAGAATATTTTAATATTTTAATAAAGTTGCCCAGATAGCTTGCAGTGTTCTGTTGGCAGTCTTTTGCAGCTTTTAAAGAACAGTGAAGGACTGGGGATGCATGCAGCCCCAGGTAGAGTACTTGTTCAGTATTCATGAAGTCTTGGGTTCCACCCCAGCACTGCAAACAACTACAAGGAAAGTGAAATTAATTCCCAAAAGGCTTTTCACAAGCTACCAAGGAGCAGTGTTGAAAGACTATTTGCAACATTTTCCCCCAAAAGCAATTTCAAGTTCACTAGGAATTCATATGCTCGTGCAGTGATCGAGGAACTCAGACCAAGCACAACCGATTTCCACCCAGGATCCAACCAAACAGTGCAATTATTCCCCCACCCCCCGTTGCTGGGGAACCCAGGGGTGCTTTACTAGTGAACCACATCCCCTGCCCTTTTTATTTTTTATTTTCAGACAGGGTCTTGCTAAAGTTGCCCAGGCTGATCTTGAACTTATAATTCTCCTGCATCAGCTTCCAGAGTCACTGGGATCACAGGTGTGCATCACTGTGCCCGAGGCTATTTCGAATGAAGGCAACAGCCATGTGATGGTTGTAGTTGTCAGGAATACTGCTGTTTGTGGATCCAGGGTTTAATGAAATACTGTGAGCTTTTAAATTAAACATAAAAATAAACTTAACGAATGGGGTGGGGGGAGTAGAATACCAGAATGAAGAATCAATGAGGACACATTTCAGGAAAAGATTAACTTGAACACTTCCTCAAAGAGAAATCTTAGAACAAAACAGAGTACCAATGTGAAGTGCCATTGAGCATGAGATGATGGCTGAACAAAGGAGTAAACCCTCCCCTTTTCGTAATATCAGCATTTCTAATGCCTGTGAGTCCTGCAGCAAAGCCCTCTCAGAATCTGAGACATTCCATGGAAGCAGCTTTATGTTTCAAGTCTTCCCATACACAGCTTTTCAATCCCATTGCACATAGAAATTAAATTGCAAAACGAGATCAGTGATGTAAATTCTGTTTATAGTATGCTGATACATTGGCATATGGAATTAGAAGTATCTGGGATTGGCTGTTACATACCCGGAACAGCTTACACACAAATCAGCTTTGTACTGCAAAGACAAGTATCCAAGGGATTCCACAAAAATGCCATTCTCATTTTTGGAACATGCTGCTGTTCTTTAGGATTATCAGAGTCAACCTGAATATTCATAAACATCCCTTTAAGAAAGAATATAATGTAAACAACAGCAGATTCTGGCTTCATTTGGTTTTCTTACCTGAAAGGTATCTGTTGAGTTTCTCAGGCCTTTGAATCTCTGGTTCAGACTGTTGAATGCTTGGGCGCATGGCATCACCAGGCCCAGACATTCCTTTTTTCTCTTCTGCGGGAGGGCACCCAAGGCTCAGGGTCCTCAATGTTGATGGTTTCCACCTTTCCCTACTGTTCAGAACCTAAACCTTGGTGGCACTAGGCATTTCCGTCTGAGAACCTGAAGTGGGTGCTGCATCTTTCTTCTGAGAATGAACAGGCCGAGTCTGTGGGGGACGAGCTATGGCTTAGGGCCTCCCCTGTCCCCAGCACCCATGCAGCCGTCTACCCAGTGAGAGTTCTCGGGAGCTTGGTCAGGGAGGAGCTGTGGGCGGAGGCCTGGCTGCACTCCCCACACCCGAGGGCTTCTCCGGGTGCTGGGTGAGGTGGGTGCCCTGCCGGAAGGCCTCCCCACGGTCCCCGCAGGCGCAGGGCTTCTCCGGGGAGGTCCCCGCAGGCGCAGGGCTTCTCCGGGGAGGTCCCCGCAGGCCGCAGGGCTTCCCCGGGGAGGTCCCCGCAGGCCGCAGGGCTTCCCCGGGGAGGAGGTGGCCGCAGCACGCATAGGGCTTCTCCCCGGCGGGTCCTGCGGTGCTCGATGAGACGGTGGCTCTGGCTGAAGGCTCTGCCGCACTGGCTGCAATCGTTGGCCTCTCCCCGTGTGGACCCTCGGTGCTGGACAAGTTGGGTGACCCGGCTGAAGGTCTTGCCGAGTGCGTGCGCTGGCGCTGGGTCTGGGAGGAGCTGTGGGCGAAGGCCTTCCCACGGTCCCCGCACGCGTGGGGCTTGGCGCCTGTGCGTCCTCCTGGGCTGGGTCAGCGGGGCCATCTGGTTGAAGGTCCTGCCACACCGAGGGCACCGATAGGGCTTCTCCCCGGGGTGGACCCTCCAGTGCTTGGTGAGCGCAGAGCTGTCCCGGAAGCCTTTTCCACACCGGCGACGTTGGCAAGGCCTCCCCCTGCGCGGGGCTCGAGCAGTGCCGAGCTGTAACCGCAGCTCTTCACATTCCCGGCATCTGCAGAGCTTCTCTTTTGCATAGATTTTCTGTTGTGCATTTACCTTTGAGTCCAGCTTCTGCCTCTTTCTGGGTGTTCTCCACATGTGGGGACCTGGCTTTTCAGGAGTCGCTGGATGAGCTGGGAGATCAGGGCTAGGACACAAGGCTCCCCCAGACCCATTCCCCCGCTGCTCCTGCCCAGGCTTGAGGGCTGCCGTGTCTCCTGGCTCGCTAGGCTCTCAGGACTCCACTCCCAGGGACTGCAGTGTCCTCCCCCGGAAGGGCCACACACTACCCCACAGGAGTCTGCACCAGAACAAAACTGCTGGACAGCTCTTCTAAGGTGCTTTCCTTTGGGGCAGAAGGGCTGATTTCTTGTCTGGTTTCTAAGTCTAGAAAAAACAAAAAAGTGGAAATGTCCTGGATCCCTTTCTAGGGGGAAAGAGTTTGTAGTATTTAGGGAGAGAGCAGAATTAAACTGGTCTTAAATTCTGAGGTACAAAAAGTTTTTCATGTTGTGCAAACCAGGAGAGGAACAGGAAGAGGGGTGGGGAAAGGCGGCCAAGGAGACAGTGCTCAGGGGCTACTCCCAGAGGCACCAGGCTCCCGAGCAGTGATGGCCAGAGCAGTGATGGCAGCCAGCTGCGCAGCTCCTACAGTGCCAGGAGGCCAGAGAACAGTGCCACGTGGGAAGGACCCCAGACACCTTCCACCACAATACCCATCTGGTGTCTCCTCAACAGCTCAGCTCAGACATGAAGCAACTCGCAGGCCCCCAAACCAGACACTGGGAGGACAGATGTGTGACCTTGGTGCAGTGGAGCGCTTGGACCGGGTTTATCTGTCTCACTAAGTGGGATCCTCAAAGGCAGGGCATCTGCCCCCCTCAATAACCACAGTGCCTCAACCGATGAAGCAGTGTACCCCTGTCCTCCCCCACAGCCATGGCTCTCAGACTGGCTAGAGGTGTGAGGTGGGCACCTTCCCCACACTATGTTATGCTCCAGTGAAACTTAAAAAAAAAAAAAAAAAAAGGCAAGGCTGAGTGTGGTTAGTTGAATAACGGCTCCCAGGATGTCCACATCCTAACCCCCAGGCAAGGAGGAACCAAGTGATGGAGAAACCAGCCTCTGCCAACTCTAGAGATGTACCTGGCCTTGTGCCAGGGAATGCAGGTGGCCTTTAGGGGCTGGAAAAGGCAAAAAAGAATTCCTCCCAGCAGCCCCAAGAACACGCCTGTGCACTCCATCAGGGCCAGCGAGAGCTGTGTGAGAATCTGCTCTGCTTTCAGCCACCGAGTTCATGGTGATTTGTTACAGCAGCAACAGGAAGCTACGCTGGGCGAGAGCTGGCTGCTCTGAGGCTGGAGGACCCTTCTGTGACCCTCCCACACTGGCCAAGCCTCTCAGAACTTGGTGACAAGCCACTCTTCAGATAGGGCCTGGACACACCCACCTCCTGCACACTGCTCGCTGAACCCAGAAGCAGAGCAAAAGGACAAAGAGCAGAATGACCCAGGCAGTGCTGGGCCCTTGACCAGTCAATAAACGACACTGGTTTAAACTGACATCACACAGAGCTGTCTGATGTGTCACTTGGGTTCCTCTGCCTGGAATGCTGCTCGCTCAGATGTCTAGCCCAGGCTCTGGCTCCCACCCCTCCCTGAAGCTGTCCATCCTCCTGCCTTCCTGCTTTCATTTCTGGGCACTTGCACAACCTGTAGTCATCTCACACTGCTGTCACCGCTGTGCTGACTGTCTGCCCCTCCCCCAGACTGTAGGTGCCCTGTCGGTGGCAACTCGGTCTCATGGCCAGGAGTGCTGGGTGGGTGTTCACTTGGAGAGCAGCCGATCTACTGTGCAGAACTAGAAAGCAGAGAGAGAAACCTGGAGGTGCAGGTGGACAGACCCTGCTAGGCTCCTGTCTCACCTGGGCACATGCCTTGGGGATCTCCAGAGTCCACTGCCCACAGCCTGGCCTCCTGCTCCAGCAGGAAGAGGACCTCTGGCCCTGGGAACCAGTGTCCTGCTCAGGGAGACCTGTGGAGTGAGCATCTGCCTCCCACGACCTGCTGATCCTGCCCACTCCACCTTGTCTTCCAGGTCTCCAGTGGCTACAGCAGTCCTGTCAAGAGCCCAGGGTTCTTAAGGGACTCCATGTCCATACTCTTGACCCTTGAGCCCACCCCCAGTTCCTGAGTGGACCTCAGAGTTCCGCTTCCTCCCTTGTCAGCTGGCACCAGTGGCACTCGAAGGGGACCTGGCAGCCAGCCGTAGCAACCTGGAGACTTTGGCCAGATGGCTGGACAGACTGCCTTGTCCACTGGTCTTGCACACAAGAATGGCACCCTGGGAGCTGTCTTGTCCTCTTCAATAGCCCATCTGGAAACTCGGACAGAAAGAGGCTGCTGGGTAAATCCTATCAGCTCGGGAGGCTGAGGCAGGAGGATCATGTGTTCAAAGCCAGCCTCAGCAGTGGAGAGGCACTAAGCAGCTCAGTGAGACCCTGTCTCTAAATAAAATACAAAACAGGGCTGGGGATGCGGCTCAGTGGTCAAGCGCCCCTGGGTTCAATCCTGGGTATCAAAAAAAAAAAAAAGAGGCTGCTGGGGTCTGAGTGTTGATCTCCCCCGAGGTGGTTATGGTGGAACAGAGGTGAGGCCTCTGAAATGAGGGTTCCCCCTGTGAATGGGCTGAGTGCCCAGGTAAGTGCACAGGCGCTCCCTTGCCCCAGGTCTGCCGTGTGCAGCGGCAGGAGGCACCATCATGACGACCAGGCCCTCACCAGGCACCCTCACCTTGGTTTCCCAGACTACAGAATCGCAGCAACACGTTTCTGCTGTATAAATCACCCAGTCGAAGGTGCTTTGTTAGAGCAGCGCAACCAGACGAAGACACAGAAGGCCGAGCGAGGAGCTCCAAGAGCACCACTGAAAGACTCAGCAGCCCGTTTCTCTGCTGCTCGTGTTTTCAGGTTGGGTCTGTAACCTGTTGATGTTAACCCTGTTTGATATTCTCTACACTAAAAAAATCAAGTTCCTGAAACTCAAGATATAGCCCAAGTATTGCTTTTAAAGCTGAGCCCTAGCCAGGCGGGGTGGTGCACACCTGTCATCTCAGCCACTCAGGAGGCTAAGACAGGAGGATACAGGTTTGAGGCCAGTCTCAGCACGTGAGACCCTGTGTCAAAAGGAAAGATAAAAGAGCTGGGGATGTAGATCAGTGGTAGAGCACACCGGGGTTCAATCTTTTCAAAGGGAAAAGAAAACAAAACCAAGTCCTAGGCCCATTTTTTTCCCAAAACACTTTATTAGTTATTGACAGATCTTTATTTATATGCGGTGCTGAGATTTGATCCCAGTGCCTCTCACATGCTAGGCAAACGCTCACCACTGAGCCACACCCCCAGCCCTCCTAGCCCCATTTTTAACACAGGAGAAGTGACTGTTCTGTCTGAAGACCACTGAGGACATGGGTGTGGCCTTACCTACAGAGACCAGCAGTGTGAAGGTCTCCGGCATCGCATCATGGTACAGGGCCCTCTGGGCAGGCTCTAGTTGCCCCCACCCCTCCTGGGTGAAATCCACAACCATGTCCTCAAAGGTCACTTGCTCCTGAAATATCTTGAGTTCCTCAGCTGAGTCAAACCTGGCACTAACTGCTGGTGGGGGCAGGTGGTGAATGGGAACAACAGCTGGGCTAGATGGGGTCTGGGGGTTGGGGTCAGAGTTTCCTATGGCCTGGAAAATAGCCTCTCATCTGTCTTCCAATAATTTGGATGGAGAAGTCTTCAGAGTTAGTATCACAGAACAATCCCACTAGTTAACCTCACATCTTAGGTTACAATTCCCCGTTGCAACTAAGTTCTCTGCACTGACCCAATCTGGAGTCTGGGAAAATCCCCTTCCAGCAGGACCCCACTCTTCAATTTCGGGCACTTAAATATTAGGGTAACTGCATGGTCTTCAGAAAAGGTGGGGTTCCTGGGGCAATTCCTGTGGTTATCACACCCTTCCATGTGTTTTCCAATACTCCCCAGAGAGGCTAGTTCCTCCCAGCAGGTGTGTGGGTAGGACTAGTGCCATCAGGAAAGGTCTCTGTGGTTTTGCTCCTGCCCTGGAGCTCTTTCCCACAGAGGTGGCCACATGCAAGGTGCCAACTTGGAATCAGAATCTGGGGACTACAAGCACCTTAACCTAACCTTGTAGCCACCACAACTAGGAGCCGGAAGGTCTGTGTTGGCCATGAACTCCGGCCTCGGGTCTGCCATTGCAGGTGAGGAGGCAGCTGGGGAGAGAGGTGGAGCTGGCCGGAGGGCCCTCCTGGCAGGGGAATGACAGGGCACAGGCTGAGGCACAACAGCTTCCGAGGTGGGGCCCTGAGAGGCCGAAAATGAAGACAGAGCAGACCTACCCCCGCCCTGGGGAAGAGGAGCCCAGAGGCCCTGCCAGGGCCCTAGGTGAGAGGCGCCTCCCTAACCCCGCAGTCCGGGGACAGGGGCTTCCTCCTCGCCCGCCCCGGGCGCGCGGGGCAGAGGCGAAGCCGGGCTTCCCACCGAGGCGCGTGGCCCCGGGGGTCGGCAGCGGGGTCGCGCTGTCGGTGTACGGGCTGACCCTGGCGGCGCTCCCAGGTTTGCTTTCTGGGTCCCAGACTGGGGCTAAGATCCCGGTGTCCCCCATCTCCCCCTTGGGGGCAGAAGCCGCTCAGGAAGGGAGGGCTCCAGGATGGCCTCGTGGTCGGGGCTCGGCCTATGCCATCCCCTCCAACAGCGTCCCGGGGCTGAAAGACCCACCGATTCCCTGTCCAGGAAAGATGCACGAGGCACTGGCTGCAAACGCATGAGGTTTATTCAGACACAGACGCCTGCGGGTGCTCAGCGAAACCTCAGCCGGAGCTTTGGTGAGCTGGCACACCGGGCTTTGGGGTACAGGTTTTTTATAGGGTCAAGGGGCAGGTTTCGCGTGCGCAGTAAGCAACAGGTTTCTTATTGGCTATTTTGAACCCAGCATATAGGTTACCTAAAGGGTAAAGTTATTTTTCATTTTATGTTCCTGGAAAAATACTACATGACAGTTACATGTGAGCACTCTTGGTCATTTTCTATTCCTGCTTATTAGCCCCTGTTTATTCAGGCATGCCCTGGAATCTGTTTTTCTGCTCTTTCCCAACCATCCTGTTTTTCCCTTTTCAATTGGTCACACTTAACTGATTATCTGAAAAACACATTGTCTGCAGGTTTGTGACGTGCCCTAATAATTTTGTAACTAAGCCTAAGGTTGCTGGGCTGGGGTCTTTCAGGGCAGGGGGCTGCGGGTCCGGCTGACGCGTCGCAGAGGGCTCAGGCCTGTGGCCCAAGCCCGGTCCAGGCTCTGCCAGCCCCGAAACGACGCCCAAGTCTGAGGAGGCAGAACGGATGACACACCCGCGCGCGGGCCAACGCCGCCCGGCCAGGACCTCAGGGAAGGCTCGCAGGCCCAGGCCGGTTGGGCCTCCCACTCACTGCGGACAGGCAAGATAAAGGCGGTGGCCGCCACCAGCCGTGACTGCGCCTGCGCCCGCGAGCGTCAGACTACATCTCCCAGAGACCCGCGCGCACTTCCGGTACCTTCAGGGCAGGCCCAGACCCTACCCGGGACCGTCCAGTAACGACAGCAAAACTCGGGATCCGAGCGCACGTCTCTGACCCACACAGGCTAATTCCTCTTCTTCCACTACCTAAGGTCGCTGTCCACACCGAGAGAGACTCCCCCTGTACAGGCGGGTGGACGCTGAACTACAACTCCCAGAAGGCGGCAGGCTTCCGATCGTCTCTGTGCTCAGGCCACCTCTCCGCTGGAAGCCCTCCCGCCCCACGCTCCCTTGACTCTATGGCTTCCGCCAGCCTTAACTGCGCTTGCGCGGAAGGGCGTCGAACTACTATTCCCAGAGGGCCGCGCGCCTCTACGCCGGCGTATTTTCGTATGAGGCCGGGCCTGGAGTTAGCATCCTGAAGCCATCCGCCCTTTCCAAGGGATGGCCAACCTCAGGACTAAGTTGGCTGGAGGGCATTTGGCAGGGCGACCACGGTCGGCCGCCCGGCGAACTCCCCGAGCGCCTGCGATCGGCTTCGTACTGGAAACGGGACCTTGGGCTTCAAGGTGGTAAAGCAGAGCGGTGATTAATAACCGCTCTCACATTTTAAAACAGAAGCTTTCCCCAAAAGCCCAGCAGATGACCCCGCCGTGCAGGGTTCCCAGGCTCTTCTTATTACATGGTATAAAACGCATCACGTGCAAGATGCCAACATTTTGCATCTGTTTTACACTTTGCTATGTAATTATCAAAACTGCATTTGAACAGCAGCATAATATTCAAAGCTGATGTACCTTCCTTTACTGAATCATCATCTTCTGAACATTCACCAGAGCCTGCCACGCACCAGGCCCGGGGTGCAGCAGTGAACACATGAGCAGAGAGCTTCTCATTCTCTCCAGTATACATCACACATCCATGGAGTGGTGAGGGGGGGGTCTAAGAAAACCAAGCTGAGCTCCAAGCTCTTGCCCTTTTTAAGAGAGGGCACTTTGTTTCCCATTACTCAAGACTTGCAAGCTGGATTTGAAGCTGAGAAAAAGTTTCAAAACAAGGTGATTTTTTTTTCTTGCAGTGAAACAACTCTGAAAATAGATGATAAGAATTCCTGTTGTTCCAGGAAAAAAAAAAAAAGCTGGTTATGTTTTCTTTACAAGCAGACACTTGAAAAAGTTTGGCTGGTTCACACTAGAGTTAAACACTTTACATTTCATAAGCCCTAAAACAAGGGTAATTATGAAAAGATGATTTCTCACAATCAACACACTGATAAAAACAAAGACAAACATACTGTTTTTTCTTTAAAGGTGCCTTGTACATTCTAAGAAGGAAAAAGTTCCAAACGGCCAAGTTCCCAGGTGACTGGCTTGGCTGGCCTGACTGGAGGATGGCAAGGTAGCCGTCCTGCTACATCCTCCACGTTGGAGCTGTCCTCCCGTGCTTTTGCCTTCACCTCCTTCTGTGATATCTATAATGAAATGAAGACCAGGGGCAAGCTGAGAACAGAGGGGTACACCATAGTCCCAGCTACTCAGGAGATTGAGGCTGAAGGATTCCTTGAGCCCAGGAGTTCTGAGCCAGCCTGGGGCAATATGGTAAGACAGTGCCTCTTTCTTTTGGGGGATGGGTGGGTAGGTATAAGGAACCCAGGGCATTCTACCACCTAGTTACATCCCTAGCTCTTTTTAGTTTTTATTTTGAGGTAAGGTCTTGCTAAGTTGCATGCAGTGACGTCAAAATTGTGATCCTCCTGCCTCAGCCTCCTGAGTTGCTAGGATTATATCTGTGTACCACTACGCCAACTGGCAGGTGGGTCTTGTGTTGCTCTGAGGATGGAGCTGGGTAGGAAGTTATCACACTAGGGATACAGGAAGGGCCCCTCCTTAAAGTGGGTATTCTGGGGCTTCATGAAGTCGGTGACCCAGATGGTTACCCCAAGCGTCTTGAGAATGCTCATCAGAGCCACAGGGTCTGGGAGTGTGTGAGTCTGATCCTTGTCTTCCCTGTAGCTCTGATGAGCATTCTCAAGATGCTGGGGTTCTGTGATGATTGAAGACCTTCATCTCCCACAATCACCCTGATTCCCTGGGAGGGATTTGCACCCCACCCTAGGCAAGGCCTTTTGGAAAGCACTACAGAGACTTGTATATCAAGAGCATTCCACAGTGGTGTGGGAGGCTGAAGCAGGAGGATCACAAATTCAAAGCCAGCCTCAGCAAGGCCATGAGCAACTTAGTGAGACTCTGTCTCAAAATAAAAATTAAAAAGGGTTGGGAGATGTGGCCAGTGGTTAAGTGCCCCTGGGTTCAATATCCAGTACCCAAACAAAAGAAAATGTACCAGAAGTTTGCAGTGTGGAATTTATTCAAAATATGGATAAGGATTTAGGCATCAAGATTCACTACGAAGTACCCAAAAGTGGAGCTTGGTGGGATGATACTCCCCACCCCATCACATAATAATATTCAACTGTACAAAAATACACAGCATCAAACCCTCTGAGGACTAAATATGCCAAGTGCAGAATGAAGTTCAGGAGGAAATGGGATATGGAAGAGTGTCTTCCAAAAGGTCCTGGGCGGCCAACCATGAGCTTTGTGTCTCCTCCAGATCACATGTGTGATCACATGTGACCATTACCACGGAAGAAACAACAAAATACATTTAATGCCGATCTGTAATAACTTCATGAGGGTGGTTGTCAACACGGGAAAATGCGGACATGTGGTAAACACAAGGGGCACATGAGACTTTCTCTCCTGAAATGTCTGCTGTGCTTCTCACTGTTCCGAGGCTCTGGGGTGGGTTTACAAGCAGGGAGAAGGAGGTGCAGAGGCGCCTACTGCCCTGCACCTACACCCTGACCAGTTCATAAGCCTAGTCACCTCTGCAAGGGGCCCCAGGAAAAATACGCTTACCCTATAGCAGTCCTTGGGTATGTTCTATTTTGGAAAAGGACGCATTTCACAGCTGCAAGCAGTTTCCTGTGCCTAAGGTCTGCTCTCGGGTGCTCAGGAAGGATGTACCACCCACAGCCTCGGCGCTCTCCAGGGTCCTGGGCCGAGGGGTGCAGGGGCGCACCCGGCGGAAGGCGCTGCGGTTGGCGGGCGGCGGGTGCGGGTGGCCTGATGGGGAAGGCCAGGGAGCTCTCTAGCTGGGAGGGGGACCACCCGGGCCGGTGCAGCGCGGCAGCCCAGGGGCGGGGCTCTGGGTCAGTGACAGACCGCAGGCTGCGTGGGGCGTGGTGGCGGCAGCCAGGGCTGTGGCCTCAGACCCGCTGGGCCCGGGGGCGCGGGGTATCCCACGTCCTCCCGGAGGCCCACCCGGCGGCCAGCGCCCCCAGAGCCGAGCGCGCGCCACGCCCCCGCGCAATTCCGACCCGCGTTCGGGGGCCGTGGGAGGCGTCTCGCGGCCGCAGAAGGATGCTCCCGGCGCCGCCAGCGGGGTCCAGGTGCACGTGGGCCCGGGTGAGCCAGCCTCGCGGCGGGACCTGGGCTGCAGGGGACCGGAGGGCCGGGGTGTCCCAGGTTCGGCTCTCTGAGTCACACCAGCCCGGTGACTTCGGTCCCAGGGCAGTGGGCAGACGCAGCGTTCACCGGCAGAGCCAGTGAAGCCCGAATCCCAGGCCCACGGCGGCGGGGATTGGATCCCAGGGCGCCTAACCCCCGAGCCCCCCCAGCCCCTGGCGTCTTTTAGAGACGGGGTCTCGCTGTGACCTCAGGTGGGCACCCCGCGCCGGCTCACTTCCCTCTGCCGCCCACTCGGAAAAGGTGGTCTGTTTTATGTAAGTCGTTTGATAAGTAAGGGCCAGAACAGAGCCGAAGTCCAGGGCAGTGCCAGCTCGGTCGCCCGACCTGCGTTTGGAGAGTCTGGGTTGGAACACTAACCGTGTGCTACCGTACGGTCCCGATGCTGTATTCGCACTTACACTCAAGAGTGGTTCACTTGAAAAGTGCGATTTAATGAGAACTGAGAAAAGGATTCAGGGAGGCTGCGCGGTGTGGAGATGAGGAAGCGGGAGGCTGTGAGTAGGGGAAGGAGAGGGAGCGCCCCTTCAGGGGCGGGGCTGGAGCCTGAGCATCCACCAGGAGCTGCTGGCAAACGCCCAGGTAGACAGGGCCTCTGGGCCCTGAGAGAGTGGGCTGATGGGGCTCTGACCTTGGAGGCCACAGTGTGGCTGGCTCCTATCAGTAAACACAGAAGAGACCTGCAGGAAGTGTAAAGGCCTGGAAATGGGAATTCCTGGAGGGACGGGGACTGGCTGCCTTCGCTGGATGCTCAGGGCTGTGCCCCTTACCCCTCGTGCTGGCTGGTGGCCCCTGGAGTATTATACACACCACTCACTCTGTGTAAAAGCCACAGGTGGGAAGAAAGAAGTAGGGTGCCAAGAGCTCATTATTCTCCTTCCTAGAAATGAGCATTTGGAGTGGCATGGGTCCCCTGGTTTGTTTTCTTGGTGGTTCATTTGTGCATTCATGTCTCTGAGCCACTTGGAATTGTCCCCATCAATTTAGTTTGTCTCTAGAGTCGAGGTGAAAGACACCAGCCATCAGAGGCCACCTGAATCCTAGATCCATTGGGAGGTAGCCTAGTGCCAGACAAAGATTTACAAACTTTTTGTAAGCAGCAAAAAACTTTATCCCAAATGAAGTCTAACTCAAAAGCCCCGTTTCAAAAATAAATCAACTAAAAACAGAATGACTGCTTGCTGGGGTCTGGGAGGGCAAGAAATGGGCTTGTTTTGGGTGGCGAGTATGTTCTGGAGTGAGATTGTGGTGATGGCTGTGCAGCTGTGAGAACGTGCTAAACACCCCAGGGCTGCTGAGCACAGCTGCAACTCAGCCACTGGCCTGGGCCTTTCTGCACAGATTCCAACCCATGGGGAGCTCTTCTGGTCCTCACTTGGGGCCAGTTTTCCACTCTGCCCCACATTTGGCAATGTCTGGAGATGGGCGTGGTTAGGACAAGGGGTCATTTTGGTGTCCCCTGATTGAGCCCAGAAATCCTGCTAAACATTCTATACGACACCAGTCAGCCCCTATGGGGGGCCGATGGAAGTGTCTCATTAGGGGTCCTTCCTGCCCAGGGTGACCCAAACCACCCTAAGAATCACAGTCTCAAATAATCAGTAGATAACAAAGCACATGCACTCAGAATGCGAAGCCCTGATAGATCTGGTCCACGTGGGTTCTGGAACTGGACAAAGACAAATGGCTCTGGTGGTTTATTAAAGGGGCCCATCAAAGGCAGGGATAAGGTTTCAAGGGCGGAGTCTTGCAGTCAGCAGGTTGACTGGCATCTCGGCAGGTCACACCCATCTCAAGTGCTGTGTGGGACCTTCCGCAGCGCTTAAGGGGGAGGTCCACCTGCATCTCAGTGCCAGACTTACCCCTCAGGAGGCTGCTACAACAGCCCACAGAGCGGACAAAGCCCGACCACAAAGAGTGATTTGGTGCAAGACATCAGTTGTGCCAAGTTGGGACAGTCTGAATGCAGACAGTCTCTCAATTGTAAAGCAGCAGCTCCGTGGGCCCCGTGTGCTGCCTCTGGGTGGGCCGCTGTGTTGTCCTCCGCCTGCTGGGCGGTGGCCAGTGCCCCCAGGCTGTTTCCCTGTGGCGTTTTCCCAAGGTGGTGAGCTGTACTGTCTCCCCTCTGTCTCTCTGCATCATGACAGCTTCATGGAGATAAAATTCACTCAAAACAAGCCCATTTCTTGCCCTCCCAGACCCCAGCAAGCAGTCATTCTGCTTTTAGCTGATTTACAAATTCACGTACCGTCAAGTTAACTAAGTGTGCAGTTCAACGTTTTGGCATATGGTGGATCCCTGACAATTTGGGTTTGAAACGCACAGGTCCACTTACACAGGGGTTTTCGTGTGTGTGTGTGTGTGTGTGTGTGTGTGTGTGTGTGTGTTTTGGATATTTTTGACAATTTGGAAAAATTCAAAGATGAACCCTGTAGTCTAGAAATATTGAAAAAAATTAGAGGAAGGTGTCATGAATGTATTGGATATTAGATTAAATAGTCTTTTATTATCCACTATCAAGAATATATATGAATCTATTATAAAGAATGAAAAGTTGTCAAACTCTGCACAGAGACACCTTCAGGCTGGGCATGCAGCAGCCCAGCCTGGGGAAGTATGAACGGACGTGAGATGTAGTGTCATGTCAATGGCATGGAACTGTGTGGTACTGAGGTATGTAGCACCTCCTGCTGCTATGACAGGTGTTGTGAATGTCCCCTGAGGTGCTGCGTAACAGGCATCACCAGTGTCTCCTGAGGTACTGTGACAGGCATTGTGAGAACCCCTGAGGAGCTGTGTGACAGGCATAACTAGTGTCCTCTGAGGTGCCGTGTGGCCGGTGTACCTAGTGTCCCCTGAGGAGCTGTGTGACAGGCATAACTAGTGTCCTCTGAGGTGCCGTGTGGCCGGTGTACCTAGTGTCCCCTGAGGAGCTGTGTGACAGGCATAACTAGTGTCCTCTGAGGTGCCGTGTGGCCGGTGTACCTAGTGTCCCCTGAGGAGCTGTGTGACAGGCATAACTAGTGTCCCCTGAGGTGCCGTGTGACAGATGTACCTAGTGTCCCCTGAGGAGCTGTGTGACAGGCATAACTAGTGTCCTCTGAGGTGCCGTGTGACTGGTGTACCTAGTGTCCCCTGAAAAGCTGTGTGACAGGCATAACTAGTGTCCCCTGAGGAGCTGTGTGACAGGCCTCACAAGTGTCCCCTGAGAACTGTGTGACAGGTGTCCCTAATGTCCCCTGAGGTTGTGGGTGAAAGGTATTGTGAATGTCCCCTGATGTGCTGTGACAGGCATCATGAATGTCCCCCGAGGAGCTGTGTGACAGGTGTCCCTAGTGTCCCCCGAGGAGCTGTGTGACAGGTGTCCCTAGTGTCCCCCGAGGAGCTGTGTGACAGGTGTCCCTAGTGTCCCCCGAGGAGCTGTGTGACAGGTGTCCCTAGTGTCCCCTGAGGAGCTGTGTGACAGGTGTCCCTAGTGTCCCCCGAGGTGCTGTGTGACAGGTGTCCCTAGTGTCCCCCGAGGAGCTGTGTGACAGGTGTCCCTAGTGTCCCCCGAGGAGCTGTGTGACAGGTGTCCCTAATGTCCCCTGAGGTTGTGGGTGAAAGGTATTGTGAATGTCCCCTGATGTGCTGTGACAGGCATCATGAATGTCCCCCGAGGAGCTGTGTGACAGGTGTCCCTAATGTCCCCTGAGGTTGTGGGTGAAAGGTATTGTGAATGTCCCCTGATGTGCTGTGACAGGCATCATGAATGTCCCCTGAGGAGCTGTGTGACAGGTGTCCTAGTGTCCTCTGAGGAGCTGTGTGACAGGTGTCCCTAGTGTCCCCCGAGGAGCTGTGTGACAGGTGTCCTAGTGTCCTCTGAGGAGCTGTGTGACAGGTGTCCCTAGTGTCCCCTGAGGAGCTGTGTGACAGGTGTCCCTAGTGTCCCCCGAGGAGCTGTGTGACAGGTGTCCCTAGTGTCCCCCGAGGAGCTGTGTGACAGGTGTCCCTAGTGTCCCCCGAGGAGCTGTGTGACAGGCCTCACAAGTGTCCCTTGCAGTTCTGTGGGGGAGGTGTCACCAGAGTCCCCGAGGTGCCGAGCTGCTCTCCTGGCCCTGGTGGCTGGTGGCAGTGGGCTGTCACAGTGGGAGGCACCTAGGGGTTTCTAGCTTGCCCTGGTGATGCTGTCGTGTCAGCACGGCTTCCGGTCAGCAGCAGAGGGTCAGTGGTGGAGTCTGGGGACTCACAGGTGGCACGCAGACTCGAACACGCGACCCTCGTCCAGGGGTCGGCTGTGTCCAGTTGTGCCCATGGCTCCCGGCGTCCCTGCAGCCTCTGTCCCTGTGGAGTTGCCTGTTCTGGACGCTGCGGAGCAGTGCGGTGGCCGTAGGTGGCCTGTGTGCGCTGCTCGTGGAGCGCGCGGTTCCTGGTGTCACAGGCGACACCTGCCGAGGCTCGCAGCGCCCCCCTCGCGGCCCTCCGCAGCGCCGCTGTGGCCTTCCTGGCCGGGAAGGGACCTGGCGAGGACACGCACGGCCGACTCCAGGGTCCGCGCCATGGTACACGCCCACCCGACCAGCCAGGGCCGAGGTTTCCCGCGAACCACAGCCTGACCCCCCTGCGGGGTGAACCGGCCTCCCTGGGAGCTGTCCCTGCCGGCCAGGGTCGCTGAGAGCTTTCCTTCTGCAGAGCCCAGCCTCACTCCTCCCGCCTGGACCTGGGCCCTGACCCCAGAGTCAGGGCTGAAGGGGCCCTGCTCCTGCCTGCTGGCCCTGGCCACTCAGCTCCGAACCCCCCCAAGTGCTACAGTCTGTGGCTCCTGGGGTCTCTCTCCAAAGCACTGTCCTAGGGACCCGGGCCTGCAGTCCCTCAGAACGCCATGAGGACCCCTGGGTGCCCTCCCTGAAATGCACCGAGGGCTCCCAGAGCTGTGCCCTTGCCGGGGAGCCGGGCAGCCACGGGAAGAAAGTGAAACTTGTAATAGGGCTCAGGGCGCCTGCCCGCCTGGCCAGGAGGCCTGCAGAGCCAGGTGGGTCTCCAGCCCCAGGTGCCTGGTCCAGGGCAGATTCCCAGACAAAAGGGCTGTCATCGCCAGGCACAGTTCCACACGAGGGCTGCTGTGGCACTGGCCATCCAGCCCCCTGCGGGCATGTGGCTGTGGACTCTCTCTCCAGGGTCACACTTCATGGGCCAATAAGCTGGCGATCGCCAGGCAGGAGCTCCCCTTCTGACCGTCCAGGGGATGTGGTGGTGCGGGTAGCTTCTCCATCTTCCGTTTCCACGATGTCACCCTATTCAATTTTACTTCTGCCCCTGTGGGCTGCCATCTTCACGGGAGGTGCTGGGGTGCTGGGTGGGGAGTCCCTGATGGCCAAGGAGACTTTCCGGGGACTCCAGAGGGTCGTCCTGTGTGTCCAGTGGTGGTGTGTGGTCCCCTAGGGCCCTCCTCAGGGTGTGTCCTGTGTGTGTGTCCAGTGCTGGTGTGTGGTCCCCTAGGACCTTCCTCAGGGTCTGTCCTGTGTGTGTGTCCAGTGCTGGTGTGTGGTCCCCTAGGACCTTCCTCAGGGTCTGTCCTGCTTATGTCCAGTGGTGGTGTGTGGTCCCCTAGGGCCTTCCTCAGGGTCTGTCCTGTGTGTCCAGTGCTGGTGTGTGGTCCTCTAGGACCTTCCTCAGGGTGTGTCCTATGTGTGTGTCCAGTGCTGGTGTGTGGTCCCCTAGGGCCTTCCTCAGGGTCTGTCCTGTGTGTCCAGTGCTGGTGTGTGGTCCCCTAGGGCCCTCCTCAGGGTGTGTCCTGTGTGTGTGTCCAGTGCTGGTGTGTGGTCCCCTAGGATCTTCCTTGGGGTCTGTCCTGCTTATGTCCAGTGCTGGTGTGTGGTCCCCTAGGACCTTCCTCAGGGTCTGTCCTGTGTGTGTGTCCAGTGGTGGTGGGTGGTCCCCTAGGACCTTCCTTGGGGTCTGTCCTGTGTGTGTGTCCAGTGCTGGTGTGTGGTCCCCTAGGACCTTCCTCAGGGTCTGTCCTGTGTGTGTGTCCAGTGGTGGTGGGTGGTCCCCTAGGACCTTCCTCAGGGTGTGTCTTGTGTGTGTGTCCAGTGCTGGTGGGTGGTCCCCTAGGGCCTTCCTCAGGGTCTGTCCTGCTTATGTCCAGTGGTGGTGTGTGGTCCCCTAGGGCCTTCCTCAGGGTGTGTCCTGTGTGTGTGTCCAGTGCTGGTGTGTGGTCCCCTAGGACCTTCCTCAGGGTCTGTCCTGCTTATGTCCAGTGGTGGTGTGTGGTCCCCTAGGGCCTTCCTCAGGGTCTGTCCTGTGTGTGTGTCCAGTGGTGGTGTGTGGTCCTCTGGACCTTCCTTGGGGTCTGTCCTGCATGTGTCCAGTGCTGGTGTGTGGTCCCCTAGGACCTTCCTCAGGGTGTGTCCTGTGTGTGTGTCCAGTGCTGGTGTGTGGTCCCCTAGGACCTTCCTCAGGGTCTGTCCTGTGTGTGTGTCCAGTGGTGGTGTGTGGTCCCCTAGGACCTTCCTCAGGGTCTGTCCTGTGTGTGTGTCCAGTGGTGGTGTGTGGTCCCCTAGGGCCTTCCTCAGGGTCTGTCCTGTGTGTGTGTCCAGTGGTGGTGGGTGGTCCCCTAGGACCTTCCTTGGGGTCTGTCCTGCATGTGTCCAGTGCTGGTGTGTGGTCCCCTAGGACCTTCCTCAGGGTCTGTCCTGTGTGTGTGTCCAGTGGTGGTGGGTGGTCCCCTAGGACCTTCCTTGGGGTCTGTCCTGCTTATGTCCAGTGCTGGTGTGTGGTCCCCTAGGACCTTCCTCAGGGTCTGTCCTGTGTGTGTGTCCAGTGCTGGTGTGTGGTCCCCTAGGGCCTTCCTCAGGGTCTGTCCTGTGTGTCCAGTGCTGGTGTGTGGTCCCCTAGGGCCCTCCTCAGGGTGTGTCCTGTGTGTGTGTCCAGTGCTGGTGTGTGGTCCCCTAGGATCTTCCTTGGGGTCTGTCCTGCTTATGTCCAGTGCTGGTGTGTGGTCCCCTAGGACCTTCCTCAGGGTCTGTCCTGTGTGTGTGTCCAGTGGTGGTGGGTGGTCCCCTAGGACCTTCCTTGGGGTCTGTCCTGTGTGTGTGTCCAGTGCTGGTGTGTGGTCCCCTAGGACCTTCCTCAGGGTCTGTCCTGTGTGTGTGTCCAGTGGTGGTGGGTGGTCCCCTAGGACCTTCCTCAGGGTGTGTCTTGTGTGTGTGTCCAGTGCTGGTGGGTGGTCCCCTAGGGCCTTCCTCAGGGTCTGTCCTGCTTATGTCCAGTGGTGGTGTGTGGTCCCCTAGGGCCTTCCTCAGGGTGTGTCCTGTGTGTGTGTCCAGTGCTGGTGTGTGGTCCCCTAGGACCTTCCTCAGGGTCTGTCCTGCTTATGTCCAGTGGTGGTGTGTGGTCCCCTAGGGCCTTCCTCAGGGTCTGTCCTGTGTGTGTGTCCAGTGGTGGTGTGTGGTCCTCTGGACCTTCCTTGGGGTCTGTCCTGCATGTGTCCAGTGCTGGTGTGTGGTCCCCTAGGACCTTCCTCAGGGTGTGTCCTGTGTGTGTGTCCAGTGCTGGTGTGTGGTCCCCTAGGACCTTCCTCAGGGTCTGTCCTGTGTGTGTGTCCAGTGGTGGTGTGTGGTCCCCTAGGACCTTCCTCAGGGTCTGTCCTGTGTGTGTGTCCAGTGCTGGTGTGTGGTCCCCTAGGGCCTTCCTCAGGGTCTGTCCTGTGTGTGTGTCCAGTGGTGGTGGGTGGTCCCCTAGGACCTTCCTTGGGGTCTGTCCTGCATGTGTCCAGTGCTGGTGTGTGGTCCCCTAGGACCTTCCTCAGGGTCTGTCCTGTGTGTGTGTCCAGTGGTGGTGGGTGGTCCCCTAGGACCTTCCTTGGGGTCTGTCCTGCTTATGTCCAGTGCTGGTGTGTGGTCCCCTAGGACCTTCCTCAGGGTGTGTCCTGTGTGTGTGTCCAGTGCTGGTGTGTGGTCCCCTAGGACCTTCCTCAGGGTCTGTCCTGTGTGTGTGTCCAGTGGTGGTGTGTGGTCCCCTAGGACCTTCCTCAGGGTGTGTCCTGTGTGTGTGTCCAGTGCTGGTGTGTGGTCCCCTAGGGCCTTCCTCAGGGTCTGTCCTGTGTGTCCAGTGCTGGTGTGTGGTCCCCTAGGACCTTCCTCAGGGTGTGTCCTGTGTCTGTGTCCAGTGGTGGTGTGTGGTCCCCTAGGACCTTCCTCAGGGTGTGTCCTGTGTGTGTGTCCAGTGCTGGTGTGTGGTCCCCTAGGGCCTTCCTCAGGGTCTGTCCTGTGTGTCCAGTGCTGGTGTGTGGTCCCCTAGGACCTTCCTCAGGGTCTGTCCTGTGTGTGTGTCCAGTGGTGGTGTGTGGTCCCCTAGGACCTTCCTCAGGGTCTGTCCAGTGTGTGTGTCCAGTGCTGGTGTGTGGTCCCCTAGGGCCTTCCTCAGGGTCTGTCCTGTGTGTGTGTCCAGTGGTGGTGGGTGGTCCCCTAGGGCCTTCCTCAGGGTCTGTCCAGTGTGTGTGTCCAGTGCTGGTGTGTGGTCCCCTAGGACCTTCCTCAGGGTGTGTCCTGTGTGTGTGTCCAGTGCTGGTGTGTGGTCCCCTAGGACCTTCCTCAGGGTCTGTCCTGTGTGTGTGTCCAGTGGTGGTGTGTGGTCCCCTAGGGCCTTCCTCAGGGTCTGTCCTGTGTGTGTGTCCAGTGCTGGTGTGTGGTCCCCTAGGGCCTTCCTCAGGGTCTGTCCTGTGTGTGTGTCCAGTGGTGGTGTGTGGTCCCCTAGGACCTTCCTCAGGGTCTGTCCTGTGTGTGTGTCCAGTGCTGGTGTGTGGTCCCCTAGGGCCTTCCTCAGGGTCTGTCCTGTGTGTGTGTCCAGTGCTGGTGTGTGGTCCCCTAGGACCTTCCTCAGGGTCTGTCCTGTGTGTCCAGTGCTGGTGTGTGGTCCCCTAGGGCCTTCCTCAGGGTCTGTCCTGTGTGTGTGTCCAGTGCTGGTGTGTGGTCCCCTAGGACCTTCCTCAGGGTCTGTCCTGTGTGTCCAGTGCTGGTGTGTGGTCCCCTAGGGCCTTCCTCAGGGTCTGTCCAGTGTGTGTGTCCAGTGCTGGTGTGTGGTCCCCTAGGACCTTCCTCAGGGTCTGTCCTGTGTGTCCAGTGCTGGTGTGTGGTCCCCTAGGGCCTTCCTCAGGGTCTGTCCTGTGTGTGTGTCCAGTGCTGGTGTGTGGTCCCCTAGGACCTTCCTCAGGGTCTGTCCTGTGTGTCCAGTGCTGGTGTGTGGTCCCCTAGGGCCTTCCTCAGGGTCTGTCCAGTGTGTGTGTCCAGTGCTGGTGTGTGGTCCCCTAGGACCTTCCTCAGGGTCTGTCCTGTGTGTCCAGTGCTGGTGTGTGGTCCCCTAGGGCCTTCCTCAGGGTCTGTCCTGTGTGTGTGTCCAGTGGTGGTGGGTGGTCCCCTAGGACCTTCCTTGGGGTCTGTCCTGCATGTGTCCAGTGCTGGTGTGTGGTCCCCTAGGACCTTCCTCAGGGTGTGTCCTGTGTGTGTGTCCAGTGCTGGTGTGTGGTCCCCTAGGGCCTTCCTCAGGGTGTGTCCTGTGTGTGTGTCCAGTGCTGGTGTGTGGTCCCCTAGGACCTTCCTCAGGGTGTGTCCTGTGTGTGTGTCCAGTGCTGGTGTGTGGTCCCCTAGGACCTTCCTCAGGGTGTGTCCTGTGTGTGTGTCCAGTGCTGGTGTGTCCCAAATTTGGAGTTTTGATCAACAATGTATGACCTCTGCATACGTGTGCTTTGTGCGAGTTTGAATTTCAGAAAGCCATCGGGCACCTGTTAGTTCGGCATCTCCCCAACACTGCGTGGGGGTGGCTATGCTGGAAGGCGTCACTCTTTCACGTGGGATTCAAGGCAGAGGCTGCTGTGTTTTGTCTGGCAACTCCACCTCCATGTGTGAGTTTCCAGAAACTCATCACAAAACAGGACAAAGTAGGTCAGACCCAGGGCTGCTGGGACCGGCACTGAGATGACGATGCCGTGTGTGGGATGGGGACCCAGGTGGGCATGCGTGGACTCTGCTCCTCCAGACCTGTCTGCAGAGGATGGTGTCCTCAGCGTGCCGCTGACCCGAGGCCATCAAAGCAGACACGTTCCTGGCCGCATCTCCAGCCCTGGTGGTCTCATCTGGAGGCAGGGGTCCACAGCTGTCCTGAGAGGAAGGCTTGTAGGCAGGAGTCTTCCCTGGCCACTTCCACAGAACCCAGAAGTTGGTGGGCCACTTAGCTTTGCCAAGCCAGGCTCCTGGCTAAGAGAGCAGCCCCAGTGTCTGGAGGCTTCTAGACAAAACTCTCATCTCCAAGCATGTGATTCCTCAGAGCCTGGGAGGCAGCACCTTCTGATGGACGCGAAGAGAGGAGGCAGCAGGAGGGCGGCTTCACAGGCGAGAGGCCAGACCCTCACTTGAAGAGGGACCTCTCAGGGGCACTGCTGCTGGCAACCACATGGGGCTGGGCCCAGGAAGGGGGTGCCTTGGGCCCCTTCTCTGAGGCCACCTGAGCCTGCTGTGGGCCAGACACTCCTCCCCAGACCAAGAGCAAGAACGGCCAGGAGCCGGTGGACAGTTGTGATCGTCCGCTTGTTGGCAGAAAGATCCGTGGCTCGTGAGCACAGGGGTGTCCCAGGGTGTCCCTGTGCTGTGTGGATGGCACAGCAGAACTGGGTGGAGGGAGTGAACTGTTGGGAGGCCCGGGAGGTCCTCTCCGTGCGGATTTCTGAGCCCCGCCTGGATATGGGAAGAAACGGCCAGGCAGGTGGGGCGCAGGGCCGGGAGGGACAGCCTGTGCCAGGCCCAGTGTGGGAAGCAGCAAGAAGAGCCTGGCGGCTGGGCCAAGCCAGCCGGGGATTTGGGCTAGAGATCTGCTCCCTGGCGGGCAGGGGCCAGCATCTGGAAGCCCTGCCAGGGTTTGGCTCCACTGGGTGTGTGATGGGAAGGCAGAGGGTGGGTGTCACAGCCCGGGGCGCCCCCTGAGCCAGGGTGCATTAGGATGTCCATGCAGCCCTCCATCCATGCTGAAACGTTCAGTAGTGAGTTTGTGACTGTCTTGTTATAAACACAGCATGAGTGGACTCATATTCATGATTACTTTAGTGACTTTCCTTCTGATTTTACAGGAAGTTAAAGTTCTAAGATTGTTGCAAGCCCTGGCAAACACCACAGGCTCTGGTGCCCAGTGCCCAGCGGGCCAGTCAGCCCTGCCTGGAGCTCTGCCCGCCCACCCCTGGGCCCAGTGCCCTTGGCCATCCCTGGCCAGCCTGCAGCATCCCTCTTCCTCCCCAGCTTCTCCATCGCTTCAGGAAGGCGCGCTTCCAGACCCCGGATGGGACAGAGATCATGTTTGATGCCAACGGGGACTTGGTTTCAGAATCTGACATTCTGCAAGGGCAGAAGACCCGAGGGCCATTCCGCTTGGTCCACGTAGGTGAGACCCTCGAGCCTCTTCGGGGAGCAGTCCACCTGCAGGAGGATCTCCAGGTGAGCTGCCTGGGTCCTGGATGATGGTCCTGGGATGTTTGAGCTGGAGGGTGACTTGGAGGCCAGGTCCTTGTCCCCAGAGGTGTGTGAAGTGTCAGTGGCTCTAGATCGCACCAGGGATCTCAGCCAGGTTAGCCTTCCAGCCCCTTCCTCAGGGAAGAGGCCTCTGCTCAGGGTAAAATGTCAGCCAGGCCTGGTGCCCCCACTCCATGATCCCAGCCGCTCAGGACTCTGAGGCAGGAGGACCGCAGGAGGACCACAGATCCCAAGCCTGGGCAGCTTATGGAGTCCTGACTCAAAATACAAAGTCTGGAGCTGTAGCCCAGGGTGGAGGAAGCTTGGGAAGGCCCTGGGTTCTGTCCCCAGAGTCGAGGATAAATCACAGAGGCAGGAGAGGGACTGCAGTCTGCGCGGAGTCTCCTCTAGTGTCTGTGTTCTGGGCCCTCTGGGCAGAGAGCCATGCCCTCCACCCATCTCCTCTCCCTGTGCACCTGGGAGTGGGCAGGGCAGCCGCCCCCATCTCAAAGGTCACCAAGCCCAGTTGCTGTCAGGAACAGATGTGTCTTGGTGCCCACGCTGGCCACCACCAGGCACGCGCCTGCCCTCCCTGCAGCCTTGCCTCACGTGGTCCTGGGGCGTCTCAGTTGAGTTGGCCTCAGGTTCCCAGGTGAGCGTCAGGCCCCCTCCAGGATCCTCCACCCCCGGGACACAGCTGGCTTGAGCTGGGCCTTCTGCTCCTCTGAAGGGGGAACCCTGCACCCCACACTTCTCCCAAAGACATCACTGTCCCTCAAGTCCCTCCCTGTGATACTTCTTCTCCAGGGGCACTGGGCCAGGGAGGCAGATCCACCCCTTATATTGACTGGGGTGCCGCTGCAGTGCATGCCCACTTGTGCGTGTGTTAGTGTGTGCATGTGTGTGGGCATATGTGGGTGCACAGTGAGGGGGCGGACCCTCCAAAGGATCCGTGTGCGTGTGTGTGCATGAGTGTGTGTGTGTGTGTGTGGTTGGTTGCGCGTGTGCCTGACTGTGCATGTGTGTGTACAAGTGTGTGTGTGGTTGGTTGCGTGTGTGCCTGACTGTGCATGTGTGTCAGTGTGTACAAGTGTGAGAGTGTGTGGGTGGTTGGGTGAATGTGGGTGTGAGCATGTGTGTGAGTGTGTGCAAGTCTGTGTGTGTTGGTGGGTGTGCTTCAGTGTGTGCATGGTGTGTGTGTGTGTGTGTGTGTGTGTGTGTGGTCAGAGCCGATAGTCTTTGATGGCAGAGTGCTTGGGAGACTGGGAAGGCCCACCTCACCCTGTTCTGGTCAGCTCCACCACCAGGTAGGCCAGGTGGACCTCTGGAGAGTCCGCACCTCACTGCACTCCTGGGATGGCTCCAGTCTGGCTTCTGATGAGACAGAGATTTTAGTCCTGAGAGGCGCCTGTTTTGTGGGTGGGAATGACTCCAGTCTGCTTCTCTGGGCAGGCTCGCCCACACCAGTGACCTGTGTCCTGCCTGGTCACTGGTGACACCCTGCTCTTCGTCTTCAGGTGCCCAGCTCTGGCTGCAGCAGGAATTGTACTCCAGGGTTCAGCCAGACCCCCCAACAGGGAGCCCCTCATTGCTGTTTCCAGTGCAGCCCCTGCCCTGAGGGCCAGTTTGCAGACCACACAGGTGAGGGTGGGAGGAGGTGAAACCAGGGCCTTGGCCTTGCTGGCCTCTCAGGTTCCCAGTCCAGGCAGCTGTTGCACACATCCTTTTTGGTGCATCTTGCTGGCCAGGACACACTCCTGCAGTTGTTTTTACGTAGCCTGTTGTTGAGCTGTAGATATGGACAGGTGTATGGTCACCTCGTGGAGCCTGATGAGTCCCACCTCATGGATACTGGCCCTGGCCCTGGTCGGTTAGCAGAGCAGGAAGCTGGTGTAGGGGGGTGGTCAGCACACACCTGTAACACCAGTGGCTTGGGAGGCTGAGGCAGGAGGATTGCAAGTTTGAGGCCAGCGTCAGCAACTTAGCCAAACCCTATCTCAAAATAAAAAATAAAAAGGGCTGGGGATGTGCCTCAATGTTAGAGTGTCCATGGATTCCAAAAAAGAGACGAGCAGGAGCTACCCCTCTGGCCCTCCTGCCCATTGCTCTTGGGACCCACCTCCCACCTCCTGGCGAGGCAGGTCTGACCTGCTGTAAGGGGGATTGCACAGCTAGGGTTTTCCCCGACCCGCGTTTCCCTCTGCATCATGCTGTGAAGTCCACCTCGCGGCTCTGTGCTGCGGCACCCCTGTCGGGCGGCTGAAGTCCACACTCTGGCGCAGGAGCCTGGGAGTCTGAGGCCGAGGTGAGGTAGAGTCTGTTCTCCAGAGAATGCCTGCTTGGCCTTTAGATGGCACCTTCTCCCTGTCCTTCCACACCACCCCCGTGTGTCTGTGTCCTGACCCCCTTCTCGGAGGGACAGCAGGCAGACGGAGGAGGGCTTCACCTTGACCCCCTCATCTCCCCCTGTCTCAACCCCATTCTGAGGTGCTGGGTCAGGACCTGCACTAGGAGATTCACTTCCTTGAAAGGTTAAGTGGAGACCTAAGTCCCTTGGGCCAGTACTGAGTAAAAGACACTCAAGTAGCGTCATGGGTGGTGTACCACACATTCCTTCTTTTTACTTTGCAAATGATGAGTTGCTGTTTTTGATGAACCCAGCCTAATTCCCTCTTAAGATTAGGAGCCATCTTGTCAAAAGTCATAAAATATTCATTTCTGTTTTCTGTAAAATATTAGGATTTCTATTTCACCTGGCCTTATTTTGATGTTTTAGACTTACTTGGAATGCCTGCCCGTGCCTTGAACTCACCCATGCCTGCTTTTCCCTGACCAGATAACCACCCTCTCTGAAAACTTAGTGGTGCCTCATAAATTCTGGCCTTCCCTGACCACATAACAACTCTCTCTGAAACCCTAATAGCGCCTCAAAAATTCTGATGTTGGGATCTAAATTTACTCCCTAAGTGCTGAACCATTTAGACCATTCACCTACTACCTGCCTTTGTATTATGCTTGTCAAAATCCTGTTATCTGTAAGTTCTCAAGACACTCCCCTCTTTTTACAACTTTCTGTGCTATGAAGCTGCACTCCTAGAGAGCCGGAGAAGTCTTCTATCCCACGGGTTTCAGGAGAGGGACAATCCTGGCTAGTCGGAATTACAAGCTTGCTTTAATTTGATTTAAAATTGGAGTTGGTGGTCTTTTCTCTGCATCGTGGTTTTACAGTTTTAAATTCTCAGATTCTTGTTCTGAGGATGCAACATCTTATCATCACAATACAATAGAGAATTAATAGCATAGATAACAGTCCAATAACATACCATGCAGACTGTTTCAGCATGTTTCCAGGATTAAGGCCATTAAATTCTTGGAGTATTTGATCAGCTAGAGAAGTGGGATCCAAAAGATCGGTTTCGCTTTTGAGTACCCTGATGTGGAGATGTAACTCCAAAAGATCTAGGCTATTATTTTTGTTCCATCAAATACCCATTAGATGATTTTTAAGTTTTTCCAAATTTTGGGAAACATGAATTTTGGTTACAGTAATACAGGCATACTTATATTAGCATGGCATTTAAGTCTTTGTTAGCATTTGAGAGTAGAAAGCTTATTATTGATATCTATAATAATGAGTTCTACAATATTTAGCTCAGTTGCAAACTCTTATCAATATTTACCTAATTGTATAGGACTTTAGAAATATCTTGAGCCAAATTATTAAGAAAATTAACTTAATTAGATTACATCTTTTACAATTTATAATTTATATAAGAATAAACTATCTTCATTCTTGCCTCCAATAATTAAGACATAAGAGGATTAAATATAGGTTTACAGGCCACAATAGGAACCCTTCTTGTGATTCCTGCCCATAAAATTAGAAATGGGGCCATTTGCAGGATGGAGAAAATGAGGCCACAACTGAATGCCAGAGATCCCTTTTTGAATATCACCTTTCCTGAAAGTCAGAACATCACCAGTGAAGATTTCAGGGGTCATAGCATCATGAGAGAATGGGTCATGTCCATCAGCAAGGTGAATATGGAGACATTTCTCTTGAATATATCTAACGGTAAAAGGCAGAGCATCAAGTAAATGCATGCATAAAAACATAAGTTATGTATTTCCTGTTGAGGAAAAAATGGTTAGAAGCAAATAGACATATATGTTAATTATCCTATGAATTAAAGATTATAGGTTATTTAAGCAACTGGAATATATATATATACACACACACACACATATAAAGAATGAAGATAGTTTATTCTTATATAATTACCTAATTTAATTTAAATCTTATTGAATCATATGATTTAAAAAGTATTAGATCCACTTTTATTTTATTTTAAATATTATGAGTGCACTCTTTTATCTATGTAAACTTTGGCATTATGTAATGTAGTTAAAATAGAATTTTTATGCAAATATTTAGAAATCATATGATTTTAAAATCTTACAATTATCAAAATATCCAGAAAATAGGATATTTTAGGTATGGAAGATGCTGGCATTTTGTTTTTATAATTGTCAGATTTATTCCCAATAATATCCTTAAAGAGAAAAAAATAATCAGGCATAATCATAGTTATCACTGTTAGAGAAAAGAGCCTTGTAACATTTTGTTCGTGGTGTGGCCCTAGGGAGAACGGGAAGTTCCTCAAGAAGCCTGTCAAAGGGATGAGAAACCAGTTTATCTGACTCAGCATCAGGAGAAAGGATGCGGGAATCAGAGGGAGAGTGCTAGGCTAGCGTGTGCGAGGCACTGGGCTTGATCCTCAGCACCACATAAAAATAAGGCTATTGTATCCACCTAGATTTAAAAAATAAATTTAAAAAATGCAGGAATTCATCTAATTGAATCCTGTCTGGGAAGAAGTCCTTTTGTTAGCGAGTATATACTGGAAACCCTGAAAGAGGATTTTGTAGCTGGGTGTAAGGAGCAGGAACTGCCATGTGCAGGCTCGGTAATACTGGGTGTCTGTCTTTGTGGGACAGTGGAACACAGGTCAGCAAAGCTGGGAGGTGGGGCTGCCACCCCTTTCCCAAGAGAACTTATTTCTGGAACATGTAAAGAACTGAAAACTCAACAATAAGAAAACTGCTCAGGTTTTTAAAAATGGACAAAAATATTTGAATAGCAGCTTACCAAAGAAGATATGCAAATGGCTAATAAGTGCATGAAAAAGTCCAACTTCATTAGTAATTAGGGAAATGTGAATGAAAACCACAGTGAGAAACCAACACAGATCTATTAGAATTGCAAGAAGAAGAGTAACTGTACCCAATGTTGGTGAGGATGGGGAACTGCTCTCATTCGTTACTGGCAGGAATGCAAATGGTACAACCACTTTGGAAAATTAATGGGCAGTGTCTTAAAATGTTGAACCTACCACATGATCCAGCCATCTACCTGTAGGTATTTACCCAAGGATTAAGGAACTATCTGCCCATTCAGAGACTCTAAAGCAATTCTATTTTATTTTTAGTCATTCTAGCAGATGTGTAGTGCTCACTGTCGTTTAGGATGGGGATCAGCAATAATTAAAAAGAATCTACGTAGCAATTACCTGTTCAGTGTTTAGGAGAAACCCTGCAGTTCCTTCCCTGGACTAAGATCTAAGACACCAAGTCTGACGACATTTCTCCCTGCTTTCCACCTCAGAGGTCGGCTTAGTCTGTGCTGCTACAGCTGAATTCCTGAGGCTGAGTAATGTATAAAGGGATGTGTGGGGTAATAGTCCTGGGCCTGGGAGCCAGTTTTAAGCAGCTTTGGCAACTGTGATTCCAACATGGCACCTCAGCACTGCACCTTCACAGGGCAGAAGGCAGAGGGGCAAAGAGGACGGAGGGACACAGAGAACATGGGCCCCCACCAAACCTGTTTTAAAGGCATTAATCTCTTTGTGAGGGCCTCCCCCTCATAACTTAGCTCGTCTCTAGACCCCACCTCGCAGAGCCTCAGAGGCAGCACAGACACAAAACAGCTTGTGAAGGAAACAATCCTAGTTATCTGTTATCAACACTGAAAGTTTAAAGGAACAGCTGTGCAGTCATTACTTTTCCCCTCTCCCTCCCCTTGGTCTCAAAGACTTTCACGGCTACAGAAGGGAAACTTACTGAGATTCTTCTTTGCTTGTTAGCATTTTCTATAGAAATGTTTGTGTCATTTTCAAACCTCAAGAAAATTCAGTGTTACTTCCTTGCAGCCACAAACAGAAAGATTCTGTCTATGTGGACCTTATAGTCAATCAAATAAACGAAGCAGGTAATTTTAGATGGTGTTGGCACACAGAAAACAAAAGAAGGTAATGAACTGAGAACTAGGGAGAACTATCAGAGCTGGTTAGTGTCAGGATGTGATGGCTGAGGTCTGGAAGAAACAATAACCCTTAACTCCACGAGGAAGAACATTCCTGCCAGAGGAAACAGCAAGAAAGGCCTGGAGGCAGGAACCGGCTGGCCCTGCTGGAGGGCCTGGAATCCAAGGGTGAGTGGGCAGGACATGGACTGAGCTTGCAAACTGTCCTCCTCTGTCCTAAATGGTGAACTGGAGTTTGGATTTCACTCAGGCCACAACAGGAAGCCAGTGCAGAAAGAAGCAGGGACCTGATGAGATTCTAAAGGTCCCCTTGGCTGCCCTCAAGGGGCTAAGCTGTGAGCACTTTCCTCACCTCCAGTGCTGCTCCGTCCTGAGGGCTGGGAACTGTGGGCATTCCCTCCATGGACTGCTTTTCTCTCCAGAACCCGCTCTTTGACCAAACTCACCTTCCCGCTGCCTGGGAACCCTCCCAGAACCTTGCTCCCTTCTCCTTACCTCTCTAGTGTGACTCTCAAATTCAGTTTGTACTGGTCTAACCCTCATTCACCGGAAAGCGCTCCTCTGCCTTCCCACAGTGAGCCCCAACACAACCCAAGCAAACCCAACCCACAAGCCTGCTTTCATGACCTTTGTAAGACTGGAAGACGCCGCACCACACGACACAGATCACCAAAGAGGTTCTGCTTCATTACAAAAGGCTGTGTGTTTATATAGGTCTAAGGAGAGGCCGCAGGGTGAGGTAGATAACAGGTCGCCCGTTTATTGGCAAGCTCTTCCATATGTCAGTTCCGGAGCCCAAGAAGTTAATTCTAATTGGGGCTAAAGCTTCCCACCAGCAGGGTTTGAACATTGGCGCCCATATGTTTACCCAACAACCTTCTGTTGCTAGTGGAAATACCTCCAAGATCTCTCTTGCACACTGCTCACTCAAATCTAGAATCCTAAATGGCCACCCAGTGTTTGGGCCCAGTTCCTACACTTCCTTCTCTAAATTAGCTGCCCAACCAGTTTTAGAATGAAGGCCTTGGTTCCACTGGGTCCCAATGTTACCGCTGTTGAGTGACGAGTCCTTGCTTCCCCAATGTTGAAGAATAACACCAGAGAGCACGCCGAGGCAAGGTCAGAGTAGAAATTAGAAGTTTATTAAAGGACAGCAGAAAAGACTTCTCCTGGAGGAAGAAGGGGACCCAAGAGGTGGAATCCGTGGAAGGGCTGTTGTCTCCCCTTTTATAGTTCTTTCAGTGATGGAATGTAGGTGAAAAGGCCCGAGGGGTGGGACACTGGTGGGCCAAAGAAGAAGTCTGAGCAGGAAGGACTTAACAATTCTTTGGGATGGGCTATCTTCAAATCTGCTGGGGCTGTTCATTAACATTCCTTTGGGATGGACTTTGGGCCTAGGGCTTTTCTTGGGACTTCATTAACATTCCATGAGTTGTCCTGCATTTCCCGGAATTCATTCAATATGGCCTCCATTTTAGATTTCACTGGGTATTAGACCCGATTTACCTAACTACACTGACTACCTAACTTTAAATCTGGCTTCACCAACAGACTCAATACCCCCCACCCCCATCCCAAGGTGCCAACTGAAGAAGAGTAGTGGAGAAGGAAGAACTTTAATCTGGATGTCCAAGCAGGAAGACAAAGGGGCAAAGGGAGTCCTGGCGCAGAGGAAGACCTGTGACAGGGGCAGGAACTCTGTATACTTCAATCTTGGTCAAACTGTGGTCTGGTTGATCATTTCTCAACTCTGGTTCCCTGCGGTGGCTCTGGAGAAGTCTTACCTCTGAAGTGGCCATTCAGAACTCAAGAGTAACTGCTCTTGCTTGTGTGTGTGTGTGTGTCGCACACACGCGGGGGGGGGGGGCAGCCTCAGTTTCCATCAGGGGGTAACTCATCCTGCTTAGGGGGGCTAGGCTCAGATCTTCCTGCAAAGTCAGAATTTTGAAAATTATACTAGATTCTTATCTTGGTGTCCTCAGTCTTGAAGGACAAGAGACATTAAGTAAATATACGGCTAATCAACTTTATACTGGCAGCTTTCTGATACTCCTTAAGGAATGTGTCTTCTTGCCCCCCATTTCTCCTCATTCTTGTCCATCTCTATACATTCTCCGCTCCAGCAGCTTAAGTCACCTACTTATTTTCTAACATGCTCCTCAGCCTCTGCACTTTCCCCTCTCTGCCTGACCCACCTCTCCATCTGTTTGAACATGCAAAAGTGTCTTCCCATGGTCAATGTGCTTCCTGGGGACACCCTCCCCGTCCTGTCAAAGCTGAGCCACGGCTTCTCTACAAACTATGGTGTGCACACCCCTCTCCAGAGCCACTGTACTCCATTTCTTCCCTCGGGTGCCCGCCTGTCCTCCCTACACTGTAGATCCTGCTGTCATGGTTTGCGCTCGGTGAATGCCCGAGACCTGAGCCCGGCGGGCGTGAAAAGTTACTTTCCCAGTAAGAAGGTGAAGAGGGGAAGACGCCCCGCACAGGTCAGGCCCTAGGACCCCGGGCGCCGGTGGCTCCGCCTGGGGTCATGGGCCGACTAGGGCCAGAGGCCCGGGCAGGAGCCCGTTTCACTCCCAGTCCTGCTCCTGGGCCGCGGTCGAGCGAACAGCCCGGGCGGGCCTCCTGGGCCCGCCATCGGCAGGTGCGCGGCAGCCCGGCCTTCGCAGCGGCGTGCCCCGCAGGCGAGGGAGGCTCGGGACCGGGCTCCTCATCTCGGAGGACCGGCGCAGCGCGCTCAGCAGACGGAGCTCAGGCCGCCGGCTCCGGTCTCCCAGGCGGCGGGCGAGGGCAGCCGGGAAGGCTGGCGGGGTACACTCCCCGCGCCGCGGAAGCGGTCGCGCAGCGGAGCGGCCGGGGTACCCGCCCTCGCGGCGCTTCCGGCCAGGACCGGAAGCGCGGCCCTGTGAACTACAGCTCCCAGCAGCCTCCGCGGCACGTCCTGGTCGGCGCCGGGGGAGCGGCCGCCATTGTTCGCGGCCGCCGTGAGGCCTTCGCCCGGGCCGTGGGGCCGCTGCCGCTGCCGCCGCCGGAAGCCGGGGGACGGGAGAGGGGGCGCGGAGAGGTGGCGCCAGTGGTGGGGGCCGGCGCGGCTCTAGGGCGGGGCCTGCGCTTGCTCTTTCCGCGCCGGCTTCGCGCCCCGTTGCCCTCGGCCCGCGGCTCGGGCGGGCGCGACCTGCCCCGCCGCGCAGGGGGGCCGCGAGCCAGGTAAGGCGGGCCGCTCGCGGGGCCCGCCCGAGCGGCAGCGGCGGCCCGCTGCCCCAGGCGCTCGGCGCCCCGGCCGGCGCAGGAGGACGTCAGGCGTGGGTGGGAACGGCCGGTGCAGGGCGTGCGGCGGCGGGCTGGCGTCAGGTCGCCGTGGCGTGCGGGCGGCCCGCCGCGCTTTGTTCGCGCCCCGGGCCTCCGGACGGGTCCGCGCTCCGGCGCAGGCTTGCCGCCCGGGCAGTCCGCTCGGCTCCGCCCCCCGGCCCCGACTCGGCCGCGCGCGCGGGCTGGCCAGCACCGGCCTCGAGGTCCTGCAGGTGCATTTTTTTTTTTTTTTTTTTTTTAAGATTAGGAGACACAGGATGCACCGTTTTAAAGCGAGCAATTCAGTGGTTTTGTAGTGTATCCATAAAGTTGTGCAGCAGTCACCACCGTCTAATCCCAGAACATTTTCATAATCCCAGAAGGCACCTGCACCCAAATGGGAGCTGTCACCTCCCATTTTCCCGTCTTCCAGCCCTAGACCATGACTGTATCTGCAGGTAGATTTTACAGTAATTTTGTTAGATCACCCGAAAGTTCCGTCTAAGTCGACTCCCTTTCTTGGGATGGCACCCTGGGTTTATTCAAGTTACCCTTCATTTCTCTCCAGAAATTCTGTTACGTTTTACCATGTAAATTACGTTTTCTTGCAATGCTTACTGGGATTCTTTAGTTACTTCTGTGGGTTACTTTCTTCTTTGTTCCCACTGGGTCTTCTGTGAAAAAGGACCACTCTTTTTCCACTTTTGTCTCTAGACTGGGAATCAGGTGCTCTTGGGCAGGTGGTGCTCCTGGACAGGCACCTGGTTGATCTGTCCTCAGGGATGGCGGCCATCAACCCGTGGGCCTCGTGGGGTGAGTCCAAATCCTGTGTTGTCTGGGCCTTCCCTGGATGGGACCTGCTGTGGCACTGGGTCAGGGCTGAGGATTCTGGGGGATGGGAGAGGATTTGCCTGTCTCAGTAGAGAATTAGAACTGGTTGCTGGTAAGGGGGAAAGAGTTGGCATAAAAGACCGACTTGTTTATATTTTACAGTCAGCTCCTGAAAAGTGACACTCAAAAGATTTTCTGGCGATTTGTGGGGTTTCTTGGAAGACCATCATACATATAATAGAAATGTCTTTAAAGCTGTCCATGTTTTTTACTTTTACTTTTTTGTTTTTTGTACTGGGGATTGACCCAGAGGTGCTTTACCATTGAGCAACATCCCTGCTTCTTTTTATTTTGAGACAGAGCCTCATGAAGTTGTTGAAGCTGTCCCCTTGAATTTCTAATCTTCATGCCTCAGCCTCTGGAGTTGCTGAGATTGCAGGCATGTGCCACTGTTCCCAGCTGCATTGATCTGTAATTTAAAAACAATGTTAAACAGTAGTGTGATGTCAGTGGTATGTTTCATTTTCAAGTGAGATTTTCATCACTAGACATCAAGAAAGTATCCTAGTAGTTAACTTTTTTTTAAAAAAAATTAGATGATACTGTATTTGACAGATACCTCAAGCCTTTAAAAGGTGGTTTTTAATTGTCCTAAGGTTACATTGTGTGGATACATTTCCTAACTCTGACTCCTGTGTGCATTTCCCTTACAAACCCACCTACCTTGGGCTCTGTGGAACTTTGTCATTCCCCTCAGCGAGGCAGTCTCCTTTTCCATTTTTTTGTTTTAGATGACCACAATATCTTTTATTTATTTTTATGTGGTGCTGAGGATTGAGCCTAGTGCCTCACATTTGCGAGACCAGCGCTCTACCACTGAGCTGCAGTCCCAGCCCTCCTTTTCCATTTTGTCGCCTTGATTCACCTGGCTTGGTGTCACAGCCCTAACCTGATCCTTCTGTGCAGGTGCCCTTATGGACCAGTCCCGGGGGATGGCAGCTGTTGACCCGTGGGCCTCCTGGGGTGAGTTGAGAGCCAGTGTCCTCAGCCATGTTGACTGCCACCTGGGGCCTCACCCTGCACTCATCTGCCATAGCTGGGGTCAGAGTGGGGACCTGGGGATTCTTCAGGGCAGCGATTTGTGGTCCAGATCTGACACTGTTCAGAGCTGGAGCAAAGAGGAGCTGGAGTGCTCCTGTGGGGGAAAAAGTGATGATGTCAGCCCCAGGGCAGGATGTGCGAGAGTCAGCGTGCAGCCCTTCAGGGCTCCAGCCCAGAAAGCTGTGAACAGACGCTACTACCCATGACATAGGGTGTCAGTGAGGGACTGGTGTGTTCCGTTGTGTGCCTTTTCCTTTTCTGGGCCACATGGCCTTGTCTGTAGAATGAAGAAGCAAGTCGACTCCTTTCCGATGAAGGGAGGGCAGTGCTGGTCTTCCTCAGCCCCCGGAGGAAGCGCTGGTGTGGAGGAGCTGTTGTAAGGAAAGAGCTGCCTCCGTGACTCCTTTTTCCTTCCTTAGCTCTGTGTCCTCAGGACTCTGCGTGGCACATGGATGGGAGCGACGAGGAGGGGAGGAGGGCTGCTGGGTGCCCAGCAGCCCAGGTCCAGGTGAGATGGGCTTCCACTTTTTCCTGAAGGGGAACTATATTCCCAAAGGATGTGTGTCCACGTTGTCACTGGCCATCCCCATCATTGTGGTTACTCAATTTACAAAAGCAAGAGTTTGGGTTGAAACGGAATCAGCCAGATGTTCATGTTTCGAGTGCAGGTGGGGAAGATTCAGTCAGTGGTCCATGACTTAGAGTCTGCCACAACCCGCCTGTCCACAGTGCTGAGCCACAACTCTGCCTAGGGTTCTGTGCAGGATGAAGGGTGGCCCACTTGGCTGGCAGCCCCCTTTTCCTCCTCCCACCTGTTGCATGTATTCAGATCTGACTGAGGCTGATGTGGTCAGTGCCCTCCTTGACTGGTGAAGGAATGCAAGGACAGGTGTCAGCCTCTACCCCGAGAACCTCCCAGACTCCTTTCTAGAGAAATCATTCACTAGCTAATGCCATCTCATGGGTGGCCTGGGCTGCCTGTGTTCTGTGGGGAGGGCCCTGAGCAGCTCAGTCCAGCTGATGCCTGGGAGATGGGCAACTGTGTTGAGGCCAGTGGGCACAGAGCAGCTGTGGAAGATTGGAGCCAGGAGGGCATGCATCAGCCAGGCGGGCATTGTAGAAGAAGGGCCTCACCTGCAGCACCTCAGGTGTGTTTTGGGGCTGGGGTTGCACTGTATGGCCAGTGTCTAGACAAAGACTGACCCCAGTTAGTTTTCAGACTGGAGAGACCAGAAAGAACCTGCGTTCTGGCTGAGAGCTGGGACTCCACCCTGGGAGGGTTGGAGCCTCAGGAGTGTTGGGAGCAGGAGGTACAAGTTCAGAGGTGGCTGGAGGGGTGCTCCTGGCAAGTGTGGAGGGCAGGGCTGTGGGAAGCAGGATGGCGGTTCAGGCCTGGGAGCTGGGAAGGAGAGCAAGGTCAGAGAGATAGGGAGTCGAAGCCGGGGGCTTCAGGACTGAGGGCACAGTGGTGGCTCCTGAGAGAAACAGGACAGTAGACTTGTGGGACAGGCATTGTCCCTTTTTCTTTCCTGCCCAGTCTCCATCAGAGGCAGGCACTTAAAATTTTTTTCATCATAGCTTTGTTGAAATATCCACATAAACTATGCTGTTTAAAAGTATTTCATAGGTTTTTTTTTTTTTTTTTAATATATTCACAGAGTTATACATGTATCACCAGCATCTAATTCTAGAACATTTCTATCACCCTGAAGAGAAATCCGGTACCCTCTAGTAGTCACTCCCTGTTCCCCTGCCCCCAGCCCGGCAGCTGCTGATGTGCCTTTTCTCTATGGATCTGCCTGTGCAGAGGCTTCGGGTCCGTGGAACCATGGTATTTGGCCTCGGATGTGTGTCTGCCTTCACCTAGTGCAGTGTTCCAGGCGCCTCCTTGTCGGGGCACGCATCAGCGTTTATTCCTTTTCATGACTGAGGCACATTTTTTAACTGATTTCAGTTTCTTAAGATTATCCCATGTTTCTAAATGGGAGATTTTTTAATCTATTTTCTTCTAATTCATCAAACTTCCATTTACTTTGTTGATTCCTCGTTATAAAAGGCAAAGAAAATAATTTCATCACATTATTTAGGTCTTCAAATAAATAGTTTCATTACATTATTTAGGTCTTTTATTTATAAGTTAACGAATCAAGTAAATGTGAGGCAGGCACTGTGTTATAAAGCTTTTACAAATTACATCACTTAACTTTACACCTCCACCAAAATTTGAAAAATTTATAAAATCTGTATTTTCAAAGCGGAAAGGTGAAGTGAATCATAATTGTGTAGCCCCATGAGGCAGTGCTGCTCCCTGGGAAGGAGAAGGGCCTGGATGCAGTGATGTGGGTGCTGCTTTCCTGGGTCTGGACTTGGGCAGCTGTGGGGTCCACTGCTGTCCTCGTGCATACAGTCATTTCTAGATGTGTAGCAGAGCAGCAGTGCAGCACCTAGGCTGAGGCGGGCCCTGAATCAGTCTCCTGGGAACCAGTTAGCGGTAACAGTGCCACGAAGAAGCCTGACTGACCACTGTGCTGTGCTGTGCTGTTCATTCATGTCAGGGTTTCTGAGAACCTATTAGAGTTAATGCTGAGAAATAAAACAACATTAAAACAACAGTACCCTCTAATGTCTGAAGAGTTGTGATTTCTGAGCCCATGCTCCTGGCCCCCTTCCCACACTCATTTGGATTCTTCCCTGTGGGAAACTTGGACTTGAATTGTGAGCTTTTTTAAATTAAGCAATGACTTCAGGAACACAGATGAGCCTGTGTCTTTTTAGGGTTCCTTCCAAGTTAAATATTTATTGAAATAAAGCATCTACCTGGTGAGAACATCAAATGCTGTCATCCCTCATTATCTGCACAGTCCATTCTTGGGAACAAGCTACTTAGTGAAGTGCCAGCTAGCAGGAGCCCAGATCCTGTTATTTCATGGAATAAGGGACAATAATAACAGCAGTGATAATATTTCAGTCTATCTAAAATGCCAGCCAACCTCCCCAATGTGGAAATGCTCTTGAACCCTCTGCAGCGATTCACCAGGAACTTCTGCATGATAAAACAGGTACATAAAACACTAGTGGTACTCTGCACCCCTCCTTGGTCCTTCTTGACTGTCTAGTTATGTTCTCTTCTCTGCAAAGAGTTTACATTAAGATACTAATAACGAGCACTGGGGTTTAAGTCAGTGGCAGGGTACTTGCCTAGCACATGAGAGGCCCTGCGTTCAATTCCAGTCCTGGGGGAAGAGAGATACCAAAGAAATGGTTGCCAGTTGCCCAGGGTTCCATGAAGGAGAGCCTGTCACGGAACCCAGGTGGTGAGCAAGCAGGAAGTAGCCTTTGGGGCAGGCAGCTAAGCCCCATCAACACCTTGGACTCCTCTCTCAGACCCTCTTGGGTTGTGAGAAGCAGATATGGGAAGGGCCTGGATAAGTGCATACTTGTGCATGGAGTGATGTGCAGAGGTTTCTTGGGTTTGGTGGGGCATCTTCACAGCCATCGTGGGAAAGGGGCTTTAGCTTGGAAGGGCTTCTTTGGAGCTGAAGGCCTCATTCCTTCCCATCACCCCAAAGCAGCAGGTAGTAGTGTGGGTCCTGCGTCTCCACACTAGGGGAGGACTGGCCCTCAGCTCCTGGACTTCGTGTTTCATGTGCAGTTCTGGAAGCTCTTCACTGTGTCCTCTTACTGTCCCTGAGGTGAGGCCACTAGCATGGGGGAGTATTCAGCTGGACTGGTTCTTCCTGTTTTTAGTCCTCAGGCTTCTGAGTTCGATAATATCTCCTTTTTTAAATTCTGGAAATTTTTATTTTAAATATTCTTTAGACAGATTGTTAAGTTATAGAAAAATATAAAAAGCAGTTGAACAAACACCAGTCCCATCACTCTGAGGAGTGATGTGTGGTCACGTTTGCTGGGTTCCTTCTTTACATCGTCCTCAGTGGTTCTCATTCTTTTCCAGAGCTGCCGGTCATGGATCTGGTGTGTACACAGATGATACTTGTTCGTTTTCATAACAAACTATGTAGACAGCAGAGATGTACAATCTGATCTTTCTGAAGTTTCCTCCCTTGTACCTGTTGCTTCTTTAAAGCTTCCTTTGTGGAACTTTGAGGTGGCCTGTGTTGGTACAGGTGGGTTACGCCAGGTGGCCCCACGGGAAGCTCACCCTGCCACCCTTTCTTCTGGATGGGCGTGTGAGGCCCGCCTCTGTCGTCTTTGCTGTAAACCACATGGGGAATGTCCCCGTGGCTTCCGTCATGTCCCTGGAGGGGAACACTGCTGAGTTCCCAGGCCTGCCGCTGTGTGGCTCAGCCTGGGTGCAGCCTCTGTGCAGCCTCCCCACTCTGGGAGAATGCCCATTTCCCTGCGTCTTTGCCAGGTCCTGCAGTTTCAATGACCTTATGACCCAGAGTCCTGTTGCATTATTTTAGTTGGATACTAGTGAGATTGAATATCTGGTATCTTTGTTGGCCATTTGTATTTTCTGTTTCACTCCCTTGTCTCTGGATTTCTAGACATTGCTGTGCTGCTGTGTAGGTATTTCCCATGCACTCTGGGCCCTCATGCTTTGCCATATGTGAGTTAACTTCCAGTCTGTGGCTTGTCTCGACTTGTGTCATGTTTTTTTTGGTACATTTTTTCCAATGTATAGCTTTGTTTATGGCTGTGTGTGTGTGTGTGTGTATGTGGCTTATTTTAAGAGAACTGTGTTTTAAAAGGTAACTTTCTCCTTCTTTATGTTCTCGCTCTGGGGTCCTCTGCTGAATGATGGGCCTCTTCAACAAATTGCTGGCTGTTATTTCTGCTTTGCATTCCATATCTGTCCTCAGGGAGAGAGGGAGGCTTGGCCGTCATTCCCACCTCCACAGAGTTCTCGGGGATCCTGAGCTGAGCGCAGGGCCTCTGTTCTCCACTTCTGGGACTCCTTCCCTGCCCCCAGAGAGTGTTTCTATAGTCTGCTCTCCTGAGCTGAGAGGCTGAGAATGGGACCTACAGTTCACTGAAAGTTGGGTGCTGCGCTGCCTGGCCACTGAGTTCCGCCTTCCTGGGTGGCAGGTGTTTCTGCTGTCCCAGGGGTCCTCTGGTCTGTCTGTGTTTACCAGGGAAGGGCTGTGAGGCTGTGTGTGTGTCTGCTGCAGCTGAATAGATGCCCGCCCTCCTGACAAGTCCCTCTCTGGAGGCGCTGGGTCTCAGTGGCCAGGATCCGCAGGTCAGTGGTGCTGCCGGTCTCAGCTTGGCCACTTAGACCCCAGGCCTAACTGCAGGGGTCTCAACTCCGGTGGCAGCCTGAGAACCCACTTTGCACACTTGGGTCCAGAATACTCGTGGGCTTTGCCCAGGTGCAAGTGCAGTGCTGGTGGCCTGGGCCACGGTGGGTGACGGGAGCCATCCTGAGTCTGGCTCTGCTGCGAGTGTTCCAGGCCAACTCCCTCCTGCCTCACTGTGTTTTAAGTGCCCAGAGCCATCCTTGCTCCCGCTGCAGCCTTCCTCTGCTCCATTTACTGGATCAGCATTTCTGACACAGTCTGTGGAACTTCTGGTGCTGCTGACCCGTTTTCTCTCTCACACACACACACACACACACACACACACACACACACACCTGCGCTTGCACACGTCTTTTTTGGAGTTTTCTGGTACTGAGCTACAGTCCTGGCTTTTTTCACTTTTTATGTAGAGATAGTGTCTTGTTATTCCCTGGGTTTGAACTTGTTGAACTTGCCGTCCTGCCTCAGCCTCCTTGGTAGCTGGAGTGTGGGCCTGCACCTCCACACCTGCATATACTGTAGATGTACAGCAGTCCCTTGTAACGGACTGCCACAGTGATGGCTGACAACAACACGGACTCTCTCTTCTGGAGCGCGGAAGTCTGAAATGTGTTCCACTGGAGGCCCTTTCTGCCGGTCAGGTTTCCAGGGGCCACCTGCCCTCCTTGCTTGTGCCCTTTGTCTTCAGCACAGTGCTGTGACCTTTGCCTCCGTCTTGTGACTGGCTGAGCCTCCTCCCTCCCTCCCTCCCTCCCAGGAGGACTGTGTGGCCACGTTGGATCACCTGATGCTCTGAGATAACCTCCCCATTCCAGTCACGTCTGCAGAGTCCCTGTCATCACTGTGGTGATGGTGCCTTTCACAGCCCCTGTGATCCTCAGCTTCAGCGTCTGCTAGCTTTCAGCTCCTGCCGTTTCATTCGCTCCAACAACCTTCTTGTTAAAATGAGTATTTTGAATCAAGTCTCAGATCGTATCATTTCACCTGTAAGAATGTCTGGGTCTGTGAGAGAGAGGTACCTTTTAGGCTGTAGCCACAGAGCATTTATCACCCAGGAATTTAACTTGGTTCCTTAACGTTTCCTAGTACCTGGTGCACTTCAGGCTGGCTCACCTGTCCCCAAAATGTCGTCTTCTCTGTTTTGGTACTGGGGATTGGTAAATGGGTACTTTACTACTGAGGTATATCCCCAGGAGTCTTTTTTATCTTTCATTTTGAGACAGTTCCTAGAACCTCGCTAAGTTGCTGAGGCTGACTTTGAACTTGTGATCCTCCTGCCTCAGCATTCTGAGGGGCTGGGATGACAGATGTGCACCACCATGCCCAGCCCATATATCTTCTTAAAGTTGGTTTGTTCGTGTCAGGATCCACAGAAAACCCACACATGGCTTGTGCCTGGTATGCTGAAGAAACTGGTGCCTCGGCTGGTCGGCCTGGTTCTTCCTCTGTGATGTCATCAAATGAGTCCTGCCCCTGTGTCCTGTGAACTGGCAGTTGGACTAGGGAGCTGTGCAGATCCATTTGGTATTTTTTTTTGAATATTTATTTTTTTAATCGTAGTTGGACACAATACCTTTATTTATTTATTTTTAATAAAGGAGCTGAGGATGGAACCCAGGGCCTCGCACGTGCTAGGCGAGTGCTCTGCTGAGCCACAGCCCCAGACCCCATTTGGTATTTTTGATAGTACTTCTGTGTGGCTCTGGCCCTTCCTACTTTATTGCATCAGGAGGCACACAATGTCTGGTTGCTTGATTTTCAGGCGAAGGATGGATTAGCAGGTGGTGATATGCCCCCACCCCCATCTTTTTTTTTTTAATTTTTATTTGTTTTAATTAGTTGCACACGACAGTACAATGACCTTGACACATCAGACATTTGAATCAGATGGGATATAATTTCTCATTTTTCTGAGTGTACAGGTTGCAGAATCATATTGGTCATGCAGTCACAAATATACACACAGTAATAATAATGTCCGTTTCATTCTACTACCCTTCCTATCCCCCTGGCCTCCACCCCCATCCTAAAGCTCCCTGTCTGCCTTTCTCTTTGGCCCAGCTGCTGTCCATGGTTGTTGTCAGCATCCACTTTATTATTAGGGGTTGCAAAACCCTTCTCCAGTGATTTCATTCTATTCATTTGTCTTCAGCGCAGTGTCTACTAGGTGTGATTCTTCAATGCTTAAAAAAAAAAATCGGTGGTTCCTCTGGGGTCTTGGGAGGTGAATTTGTGGCAGTCTGCCAGCAACCTGGTGAAGCACCGGTGGCTGTGGAGGCCAGCTGAGGTGCCACCCCAGGGAGGTCAGGTAGCAGGAGGTGTTGAACTTGGGGCCTCCCAGCTTGCCCCACAGGTGTTGTGCTCTGAAAGCTCATGAGCTTAGGGTTTGTGCACTTCTCTGTCCTGTGTCCCATTCAGACAGAATCCCAGAATGCAGAGACACAGGTAACCATCAAGCAAACAGGTCTGGACAGGGCTGTGAGAGAAGCAGGAGGTCAGCACGGAGCCCACAGGCCCACAGTCAGAAGTGGCTCACGGGATGTGCCAGCCCCGTCTGTGCTGCAGAGGGTCGGAGCCCAAGGCAGGAGCCCCCCGGCCTAGCAGTCACTTGGCACCAGGGCTCTTGGTGAGAGCTTCAGACAACGGGTCTCTACACTTAGCGCATGTTTGCTGCCGCAAATGCTTGGCACAGGTGGGGAAGGGACTGCGACAAGCTGGCTGTGGGACCTTGGCAGGTCTCCAGGGAACTGCGGCAGGGACGGCTCTTCAGGCCAGTCACAGTGTGAGTGGAAGGTGCAGTTCTGGTGCAGAGAGAGAGTTGGTCACTGAGATTAGAGGTGGCAGGCTGTGTCTGAGCTGTGCCTAGCAAGGACAGAAGGTATGCCCCCAGAAGAGGAGAGAGGTGGGTGCTGGGAGGGCAGGGAGGAGTCCAGGGACCCTCAGAGTAGAAGTGATGCTCTGCACACCTGTCTGCTCGGCAGGTGTTTGTCTTAGGCTGGCTCTGCCCCTGTCAGGACCATGTGCATGGTGGGCTGTGAGGCCCGGTGAGCAGGAACTCTGGGGACACATCACTCACTTCCCCCTGTGACCCCCTGGATGCCAGGTGCCTGAGGCACACAACTCATCTCTGAGAGGAACTGTAAGGGATGTCTTCATTGTAAAAGTCAAACTTCATCTTTCCCTATAGTTTCCTGTTCTCTTATTTCTAAAAATGTCAGCGCAGGTTTTATTTAGGTCACATATTTTGATGGCTACTGTGACTGATTACCCTTGGCCCAGCCACTCTGGGTCATCCTGCTCACCCTTAGCTCCAGTCCTTGAGAGGGATTGAGAGGGTCTGGGATGAATTTGGGGGTGGTCTGGGAGTGAACAGGGAGGGTCTGGGGTGGAAGCTTCCCCACGGTGGCCAGGAGGTCATATGTGAATGTTCAGTCCCTTCCAGGGCCTGGGTTCCCATGTGGGAGCACAGAGTCAGCCCCGTGGTTTCCAGCCTGCTGCTGGTGTCCTTAGCTTGTTCCCACTCTGATCTGGGCTTCCTTGCCTGCCTTTGCAGGGAGGGGACTGCCCGGGTGAGCTGTCCACACCACCTGGTGTTACTGGGAGACACCTGCTCCTCTTTGCTGTGGTTATTGGGGCCCCACATGTCCAGTTGTCCAGTGTGGGCCCTTGGTGAGACCCAGCCCACAGGGCCAGATTCTTGGCTATCTCCAGGAGGCCCTTCCCTCCAGTCTCCTCTTCCAGGCTTTCAGTCTTGTTCTTTCCCTGGAAACCTTGGAGGGGCCCTGGCTGAGAAACACGTGCTCCTTAGGAACCAGTGACCTTCGAGGACGTGGCTGTGGACTTCACCCAAGAAGAGTGGGGGCAACTCGATCTTGTGCAGAGGACTCTGTACCGTGATGTGATGCTGGAGACCTATGGGCACCTGCTCTCTGTGGGTAAGTGACACTGTGAAAATGGCAGTGCCCCAGTGGCTCCCTGGTGGGGGCCAGTTCTCAGAGGGCTGAGGTGATCTGGAGGCCCAGTACTCACGAGGTACGAGGACCTGTGCTTCCTCAGTCCTGGTGGGACGTTGCATGAGGACTGGTCAAGGGGATGTCTTGAGTGGGGCATCATTGGGGGAGTGGACAGCGTCTTTCTCAGGCCAGGCATTGTGGAAGGACGGGGCAGGTCTATCTTTGCCGTCTCCTATTTGATTCACAGTCCCATTTTCCCTCCACACACAGGGAATCAGATTGCCAAGCCTGAGGTCATCTCCCTGTTGGAACAAGGAGAAGAACCGTGGTTGGTGGAGCAGACGTGTCCTGAGAGCTCTTGTCCAGGTGAGGGCAGGCCCCTGTGTGAGAGAAGGGGGCAGAGGGCAGGGGTCACCTGCTTTGGGACCTTGGAGAATCCCTCCAAGGAGCTCCCTCCCTGGCACCTGACTTTCCTGCTGTGTTCTTAGCACAGATGCCCCCCGTGACTGTCAGAACAGCTTGCGGGCCAGCTCCCAGCCCTGGGCACCTCTCGATGGTGCTCACCTTCTCTGCTGTCCCTTCTCTGAGATGACTGCTCTTTCATTTACTTAACTTTAAAACTTTTGTTTTTTCTGTTTTTCTCAAATTGTAGCCTGTGGCCACAAACTCTTCTTTTAAAAATAAAAAAAACAAGAAAGTTGTTTTTATCTAGGTGGCATATTCATGTCTCAAACCGAAGCTGCTAAACCGTAAAGCTGGAAGCCTCCTGAAAGCTGCCTGCTGGCTCAGGTCGCTCTTCCCACCAGAGCCGCAGCAGCACCTGGACGCTCGCCCACGGGCCGCAGCTGCTCTGTTGCTGTACGCTTTCCAGTCATTTTCCTGGCTGTTCTGGGCACTCAGTCTGCATCTCAGCTGGTGACAGACTCGTTCAGTCGATCCAGTCTGTTTTGACCGTGTTCTGAGCTTTGCCTCGCTGTGGCTCGCCTTCCTGTTGTACTGTTCTCAGGAGTCCCCTCCTGTGTGTCTACATGGATTTTATAACTGCTGCTCTGTTATCGCCTTTTGAATCAAATAGAAAGAGGGAGTTACCATCCGAAGCACGTGCCCCCGCTGCCCTGCATCTGTGGTATTCTTGTTGGTGGTCTTCACTTGCAGTTGCTGCCTGTGGTTCTTTCCTCTCTGCCTCAGGGGCTCCCTTTAGCATTTCTTTTCTCTTTTCTTTTCTTTTTTTGGAACCAGGGATTGAACTCAGGGGCACTCAACCACTGAGCCACATCCCCAGCCCTATTTTTTTTTATTTATTTAGAGACAGGGTCTCATTGAGCTGCTTGGTGCCTCACTGTTGCTGAGGCTGCCTTGAACCTGCGATCCTCTTGTCTCAGCCTCCCAAGCTGCTGGGATTACAGGCGTGCTCCACTGTGCCCGGCTACTAGCATTTCTTTAGGGGAGGGTTTGGCAACTTCCAGGTTTTGTTTTTTGGGAATCTCTTTGACTCCTTTATTTTCCAAGAGTAATTTTACTGGGTATAAAATTCTTGGTGGACTTTTTTTTCCCTTTTGTCCCATGGTTTCTGATGAGAAGCGCTCATGTAAGCCCACTTGTTGAGGCTCCCCTGTGTGTGAGGAGTTGTTGTCTCCTGCTGCTTTCAGAGTTCTCCCTTTGACAGTTCTCTCTCTTTATAGTTTTCCTGTCGATGTGGGTGTCGGCCTTCTTGGTTGGGGCTTCTCAGAGCTCCTGTGTGCACCTCACTCCTGAGCTGGTCCTTTTCATGGCCCTAGCTGCTCGCTGTTGCCCCTGACAGCTTGGAGGTGCAGGCTTGACCAGCTCCCTCAAGGCTTTCTGCACACTGTGAGTTCCCCGTCAGGTAGGACAGAGGTGGCCTTTCCTGTTGGGGTTTCTAGGGACCACCAAGCAGGACCACTCTTGACTGTTGTTTGGGAATGAGGCTTAGGAGAAGCTCCAGCTCTGTTCTGTTCTCACCCAGTATTGCGTACGTGGGCTATTATTTTTCAGGACTATGGATGAGCTGGGGAGCCCCTGATAGGACTAGGATACATTACTAAAAACCCACAAAAGTCACTGTCCTTATTGATACTGTTATTTTTCTTGTTTAACACTTTCTGGTTGATCTGAGGCTCTGGTTCATTTACAGAATTCTGAAAGTTTGATTGTGATCATATAGCCAGTTTTAAAATTGCCTTTCCAGAGGGTTGGGGTTGTTGATGTCCTGACTCTGTCATGTTTATTGACTTCCCGTGCTTCTGGCTTGTCTCTGGTGCATGCTCCGTGGGCCACCGGCACTGTGTAGAGCTGGACAGGAACGGTTTCTTTGGTTTTTTGTTTGGTCAGCTACCATCTTTAAGTTTCTCTGGAGTGAATTTGAGAACTATATGAAGACGCACTCACATCTCAGAGCTAAGTGTGAAGTTTGTAATCAGTGCCAGTTCTCAAGCAGAGTTAAGCCTCTGTTACGATGAATTCAGGTGGTAAAGAGAAAGGTGGTGCATGGGAAGTGAGAAGAGAAGCTAGAGAAAGAGAACAAAGTCTGGTCCCACTGGATACTTGTGGTAAGCTGTGTGATGGCTGCCAAAGGAGTCCACACTCTGACCCCCAGAGTGTGCGAACAGGGCACCTTGTATGGCAGAAGGGGCTTTTCACATGTGAATAAATTACAGATTCTGAGATGAGATTATCCTGGCTCCTCCGGGTAGATTCTAAATGAAATTATGAGGGTCCTCAACAAAAGTGAGGCAGGAGGGTCAGAGACACAGGGGAGGTGGGTCAGAGGTGGAGGTGGGAGTGCTGTTCTTTGAAGATGGGGAGCAAGCTTCAAGCTGCAGAGGGTAGCCAGCATCTCGCGGCTGCACGGGGCAAGGGCAGGGCTTCCCCAGAGCCACTGGGAGGGCACACCTTGATGGCTGCTGCCTTCCGGAACTGTACCATAATAAACTTGTGTTATTGTAAGCCACCGAGCATGTGAGCATTTATTATAATAGCAGACTCCTGTTGTTGGAGGGCTGCTGCCTCAGCAGTGAGGATTTCTTGCTGATGGGAAAGGAGGGAATTTGGCAGCATTTTGCTGGATTCGTTCTCAGCCGGTCATCAGGAAAGTCCACATAGGGTGGGGCAGCACCAGTATTCGAGTGCAGATGGTCAGGCTGCGACTCCTTGGCTTTTTTGTCATGCACCTGTTTTTCCAGTCCATAGCTTGTGTAATTGCTCTAAAAATGATTGTGTAGTTCACAAGAATTGTAACCTTAGGGGTGTTTTGAAACCACGATGGTGTTGCTCTTTGAGCTGGTGAATCTCATGTCTTCAACTGGACTCCATGATACAGACACAGTGTGAAAGCGTTTTATCACAGATAAGCTCCTGTCTTGCTGGTGGTGCTCTCTCTCACCCCACCCATCTTCCTTTTGGGGGGGCAGGTGTCAAGATGGGAATTATGAACGTGTTCTAACATAGAAGTAAGTCAGGACACTCTTTGGTGATTTGCACGTTATTTTCTAAGCCTGCATTCCCATCTTTTATTGAACCAGTTCGCCCTGCCCTGCCCTGCCCTTCCCTTCCCTTCTTCCCCCCATACCTTAAGAGCATTCACATGTCCTTTTAGTCCCCAAGACCAACCCAGGTTCATTGCCCTCTGGGAGGACACATACACACAGGTATCAATGTGCTCAGATCTGGGGTTTGTCATAACGAAGGCATACAAGCAAAAGGAAAAGGTGTGCAGGGCTCGGCCCAGAGGAAACCTGGCCTAGGTCTCCATCAGCTCTTCAGTGGAGGTACACATGCCCATGTGAAGTGTTTTCTGCTGGAAAACCTGCCTGAGCCTGAGAGTCTAGGGTGTTTGAGGTGTTGCTCACGTGAGCAGAGTGCCAGCACACCTTACTGCAATCCCTGAACTCCATCCTTCCAGAGGGAAAGCAGATGTTCACCAGGATCAGCAGGGCTTGCGTAGATGCCTGGAGGAGCAGGTGGAGAGGGCTTCTCACCAGGATCAGCAGGGCCTGCAGAGATGCCTGGAGGAGCAGGTGGAGAGAGCTTCTCACCAGGATCAGCAGGGCCTGCAGAGATGCCTGGAGGAGCAGGTGGAGAGAGCTTCTCACCAGGATCAGCAGGGCCTGCAGAGATGCCTGGAGGAGCAGGTGGAGAGGGCTTCTCACCAGGATCAGCAGGGCTTGTGTAGATGCCTGGAGGAGCAGGTGGAGAGGGCTTCTCACCAGGATCAGCAGGGCTTGTGCAGATGCCTGGAGGAGCAGGTGGAGAGAGCTTCTCACCAGGATCAGCAGGGCTTGCGTAGATGCCTGGAGGAGCAGGTGGAGAGAGCTGCTCACCAGGATCGGCAGGGCCTGCAGAGATGCCTGGAGGAGCAGGTGGAGAGGGCTTCTCACCAGGATCAGCAGGGCCTGCGTAGATGCCTGGAGGAGCAGGTGGAGAGGGCTTCTCACCAGGATCAGCAGGGCTTGTGCAGATGCCTGGAGGAGCAGGTGGAGAGGGCTTCTCACCAGGATCAGCAGGGCCTGCAGAGATGCCTGGAGGAGCAGGTGGAGAGGGCTTCTCACCAGGATCAGCAGGGCTTGCGTAGATGCCTGGAGGAGCAGGTGGAGAGGGCTTCTCACCAGGATCAGCAGGGCTTGCGTAGATGCCTGGAGGAGCAGGTGGAGAGGGCTTCTCACCAGGATCAGCAGGGCTTGCGTAGATGCCTGGAGGAGCAGGTAGAGAGAGCTTCTCACCAGGATCAGCAGGGCTTGCGTAGATGCCTGGAGGAGCAGGTAGAGAGAGCTTCTCACCAGGATCAGCAGGGCCTGCGGAGATGCCTGGAGGAGCAGGTGGAGAGGGCTTCTCACCAGGATCAGCAGGGCCTGCAGAGATGCCTGGAGGAGCAGGTGGAGAGGGCTTCTCACCAGGATCAGCAGGGCTTGCAGAGATGCCTGGAGGAGCAGGTGGAGAGAGCTTCTCACCAGGATCAGCAGGGCTTGCCTAGATGCCTGGAGGAGCAGGTAGAGAGGGCTTCTCACCAGGATCAGCAGGGCCTGCGTAGATGCCTGGAGGAGCAGGTGGAGAGGGCTTCTCACCAGGATCAGCAGGGCCTGCAGAGATGCCTGAAGGAGCAGGTGGAGAGGGCTTCTCACCAGGATCAGCAGGGCCTGCAGAGATGCCTGGAGGAGCAGGTGGAGAGGGCTTCTCACCAGGATCAGCAGGGCTTGCGTTGATGCCTGGAGGAGCAGGTGGAGAGAGCTGCTCACCAGGATCGGCAGGGCCTGCAGAGATGCCTGGAGGAGCAGGTACAGTGTGCTTCAAGGGCTGGAGCTTGTCACAGTCTCTACCAGTTATAATACTTCAAGACCTCAATTCCCAGGTGTGGGCCAGGGCCAGTCCTGAAGCAGTCCATCTTGGTAATGTGCAATGTTAAGCACACAGTCTGACAAGTTTGCTCATTTCTGCACACCCTTGTTGTGGTTCTGCTTTTCATTGGAAAGTACTCTTCAGTGGTGTAGTTTGTGTTCTGGTAAACAATGTTCACTTCTCACTCTTGTGCTGTGATATTCCTCTGGCTTCCAGAGAGCAGATTCACTGTTGCTGTCCAATAGCATGGACTATGAAGCTCATCACCCTTCCAGCCTAGGTCTCTGTGTCCTCACGGCTCTTTTCTGTCTCTTTTTAGAGTGGATGAGAGATCATGAAGGCAGTGCCTTGATCCCAACACAGAGTACTTTCAATGAAGAACAGTCCCACGGCATGAAGTTGAAAAGACACATATGGAATGATCCTTGGTTTTCTAGGTTAGGAGTTTGGGGATGTAAAGACCAATTAGAAATGTACCATACAAACCAGAGTACAGCTATGAGGCAAATGGTCTTCATGCAAAAACAAGTCCTGTCTCAGAGAGGACTGAATTCTGAATTCTGTGGACTTGGGGCAGAGTATAGTCAGAGCGTAAACTTTGTTCCATGTCAGAGGGTTTCTCAGTTAGAGCATTTCTATAAACCTGATGTGCATGCTGAAAGCTGGAGGTGCAACTCAGCCATAATGTATGCAGATAAGATCACCTGTGAAAACAGTGATTATGACAAAGCCCTGTACCAGTCCCTCCACCCTGTTCACCCTGTAAAAATGCAAACTGGGGATGATCTTTTCAAATGTACTGATGCTGTTAAGTCTTTCAACCATGTAATACATTTTGGTGATCATAAAGGAATGCACACAGGAGAAAAGCTGTATGAGTATAAGGAGTGCCATCAAATCTTTAACCAGAGCCCATCCTTTAATGAACATCCAAGACTCCATATGGGAGAAAACCAGTATGATTACAAACAATATGAGAATATCTTTTACTTCTCATCCTTTATGGAACATCAGAAACTTGGTGCTGTAGAGAAAGCATGTAAATACAATGAGTGGGAGAAAGTCTTTGGGTATGACTCATTCCTCACTCAACACACGAGCTCTTACACTGCAGAGAAGCCCTTTGAGTACAGTGAGTGTGGCACGTCATTCATCTGGAGCTCTTACCTGATTCAGCATAAGAAGAGTCATGCTGGAGAGAAGCCCTATGAATGTGACAAGTGTGGAAAAGCTTTTAGGAATCGTTCTGCCCTTACTAAACACGAGCGGACTCACACTGGAATAAAACCCTATGAATGTAACAAGTGTGGAAAAGCCTTTAGCTGGAATTCTCATCTTGTTGTACACAAGAGAATACACACAGGAGAAAAACCTTATGTATGTAATGAGTGTGGGAAATCTTTCAACTGGAACTCCCATCTTATTGGACATCAGAGGACTCATACTGGAGAGAAGCCTTTTGAGTGTACAGAGTGTGGGAAGTCTTTCAGTTGGAGCTCCCACCTCATTGCCCACATGAGAATGCATACTGGAGAGAAGCCCTTTAAATGTGACGAGTGTGAGAAGGCTTTTAGGGATTACTCAGCTCTTAGTAAACATGAACGAACTCACTCTGGAGCAAAACCATATAAATGCACTGAGTGTGGGAAATCCTTCAGCTGGAGCTCCCATCTCATTGCCCATCAGAGAACTCACACAGGGGAGAAACCCTATAACTGCCAGGAATGTGGCAAAGCATTCAGAGAACGCTCAGCCCTCACTAAGCATGAAATCATTCATTCTGGAATTAAGCCCTATGAATGTAACAAATGTGGAAAATCCTGCAGCCAAATGGCTCACCTTGTTAGGCATCAAAGGACTCACACTGGAGAAAAACCCTATGAGTGCAATAAATGTGGGAAGTCCTTCAGTCAGAGCTGTCACCTGGTTGCTCATCGGAGAATTCACACTGGTGAGAAACCCTATAAATGTAATCAGTGTGAAAGGTCCTTTAACTGTAGCTCTCACCTTATTGCACACCGGAGAACTCACACTGGAGAGAAACCATACAGATGTAATGAATGTGGGAAAGCATTCAATGAGAGCTCTTCCCTTATTGTGCATCTGAGAAACCACACTGGAGAGAAGCCCTACAAGTGTAACCACTGTGAGAAAGCTTTCTGTAAGAATTCCTCCCTTATTATCCACCAGAGAATGCACAGTGGAGAGAAGCGCTTCATATGCAGCCAGTGTGGAAGAGCCTTCAGCGGCCACTCGGCCCTGCTTCAGCACCAGAGGAGTCACAGCGAGGAGAAACGTCCTTGAATTGATCAGAGGGTTTTCATTTCTTGTACATTTGATAACCTATTGGAGAAAACCCTATTAATCAAAAGGGAAAGCTTCTCATTAAGAATTCAAGAAGACTTCCCCCTTTATCATTCAGTAGGGAATATCTTAGAAGTAATGATATGAATGAGAAAATTAGGGAAAGGGTATCTGCAGTCACCAGCCCTTTCAGCCTCATATCAACACAGAGAAGGAAGTGGACTCCGCATGCAGCCCACCAGCAGCCTGAGCCTGAGGGTCTGGTGGGGGCACCCTTCAGCAGGTGCTCCCACCCCTGTGATCATGTGCTCTGTCGGGGGCTCGTGCAGAGCCGGGTTGGAAGGGGATGTACTTCTCATGGAGCTGAGATATTGGGTGGAAATCTTTATAACACCATTTTATGCATAATTACAGAAATGCAGATAGATTTTGCTTTTATAAGGACAGGGCTTAGGTGCCCTTTAAGGGGTAGAATATGGGATATCAATCTGGTTCAAGAAAGGAGATAGTATAGTTTTAAGTGGGGTGTTTGCTGTTGGTCAAGATGAACTCCTTGGACAAGATGAGTGCGTGAGATCACTGAGGGCAGAAAGGGTGCAGCCTAGAAGGGTAAGGCTGGTGTGGGTCGAAGGTGACACTCACCAGCTGGGGGCCAGGGTCCACTGCCTGTCTCTGCTCATGACTCCCTCCTTGGGTGGTAGTTTGTAATTTGTTTTAGGCAATCACTATAAATTATAACTTTGGACATGGCTTCGATATACATAGCACAAAGGAATTAAAAGAACATAGAATTGTGTGTGATATCTACTATAACAGATCTAAAAAATGTGTATATGGATAAGGACCTGTGAGGCCCATGGAGAAATTAACCCACTTAATTTAAGATGTTTTCGTTTTGTTCTTCAAATACATATAGCACTTATCATTTGCCATTTTGTTTTAAATGTTTTTCAGATATTAAATTGTTTAATCCCATTAACTAGGTACTACCATTACCCCAGTTTTACAAATAGGGAACCGAGGCAGAAATGTTGGGGAACCCAGCTGAGGACCAGAGCTAGTAAGGAGTAGAGCTGAGGTTGGCTCCAGAGGCCGTGTCCCAACCACTGTGCTCTGCGTCTCTGGTGATATTTTACCCTCATGTTCCCCTTTTGTTTAGTGGTTCTATAGTAGAGATTTGATAATAAAATTCAAGAAAATCCTAAGCAAAAAGAAATGAAGTCAGTGTCTCCTTTGTCCTGAGGCATGGCTGTTAACACGAGTTGAGCTCAGATCACTTGGGAACAGGAAGAAACCTGGGTTGAGTTGGAACTGCTGCATCTTCTGGGATCTGGCAGCTCTGAGGATGATGGGGCAGTGGGCCTGGGGCACTCCCTGGAGGGCGGTCTGCCCTCCCTGGACCTGTGCACGTCAGGGCATTTCCCAGGGTCTCTGGGTCCGACCTGCCTGCCCCTCGGCCGTGTTCCTTTCACCCCGCCCTCCCCCCCAACTCTGAACCCCAACAGACCCAGTCCCCTCCAGCCATCACGACCCCCTTCGCCTTCCTGCTGTGGGTCCCCCTGGACACTCCCTTGCACGCTGGCTTCTTGCTCTTGCCCCTTGTCACCCGCTGCCTCCAGATGGCTCTCGTCTAACCCTCAGCCACAGTCCTCACTGTCAGGTGCCCCCAGCTCCTGCCCTGCGGCCTCGGCGCCTTCCCCTGCAGCACCCTTGACCCTGACCTCCAAGCCCACCTTCATGTCCTCTCTCTCTCTGAAGGCTCCGTGCCGCCCTCCACAGCCAGGGGCTCCCTCCCGAGGACTGGCCTGCAGTGTGGTTCCGGCAGCCCCTTGGCTGGGGAGCCCCTCGGCCAGCGATGCGTGCTGCCTGCTTCCCTGACAGAGCTCTTGTCGGCTTGCCGTGCTGCTGTGACTAGAAGACTGACAGGACGACTCTAGAGGAGGAAGTCTATGTGGGGGCTCATGGCTTCAGAGGTCTCAGCCACAGAGAGCAGGCTGGGCTGGGGGGCGCGCTGGCACCCGGGTCTCACTTCTAACTCTCCCTCCAGCCCTGTCCTCCTGGCTGCTGCCTCCCCTACATGGCCACGCCACCCAGAGAAACACCTTGACAGGAGAGTGGCTCCCGGAGACAGGCAGCGCTCGTCCCCCTCAACCACCAGGAGAGGGGCGGAGGGCCCACAGGGGCAGGCATTGTGTGAGGCATGGGCCTCCCGAGGGGGGCAAGGTAGGAGCCGTGTCAGGGAAAGACTGCCTGATAGAGGCCACCAGCCTGCAGGTGTCCATGTTTGGTCTCATGAACCGTTAGCTAAAGGACGTGTCCACCCCGAAAGAGCAAGTGCTGTGGCCTGGACCCACCGTTGGCTAACCCCCTGCCTGTGCCTGTGCTGACCAGGGTGTAGTCGAGCACCGCTGTAGCTAGGCTGAGGGGCCTGGTGGTGTCCAGCCCTTCAGCCTCCCCTGGAGGCCCAGCATGCCCTGGGATTGAGGGCCATTCCCAGGAGGCAGAGGGGAGGAACCAGTTACCCCAAAGCACAGCCACAAAGCAGCTGCTTGTCAGGAAGGAGACGCCTGTTCTGGTGGACATGGAAGTGCCGGGAGCAGCCTCTGGGCAGTTTCCTCATCAGTCCCACCGGGCCCAGAGGCCCTGTGGGTTTCCAACACTCCCTAGCCATTGGAAGCTTCGGGGGCATTATTTACAACGGACCACACCCTGGACTCACCCGGGTGCTGAAGCAGCAGGTCCTTCAGTTTGGGCCTGTGCATTGCATCTTATGAAGGTTCTCCAAGGCTTTGGATACTGTGGTGGTGGACTTCTAAAATGGTCTTCAAGAATTCTGCCCCTGGTGTGCAGGCAGGCCTCTCGCATGTGGGAGGCCTGCGGCTGCGATGCATCTTGTGTCTGTGACTGTGCCTTGTGATGTGATGAATGATGTGATCAAAGTCCCAAGCCAGTTGTCTGTGAATTGATCAAAGGGAGACCATCTGAGTGGGACTGACCTGGGCAATTGAGTCCTTAGACAGGGCAGGTTCTTGCTGAGGTAGAATTTCAGTCTGGGAGGGATTTTCCTGCTGACCTCGAGGAAGGAAGCACCACCTGGGAATTGATGGAGATGCTCTCCTGGCTGGAAACAGGACGGTTGCAAATGCTGAGAGCACTTCTCACCTGGCAGCTAGCAGGAAAGTGGGACCTCCGTCCTGAGAGCCAGGCACTGAACTCTGCCAACAGGGCCTGCCCGGCTTCCAAAGACCCCGGTCTCAGCAAACACCTCAGTGTCGGCTGGGAATCGAGACCCCAAGCAGGGATGTAGCTTTGTATGCCACAGAAACAGGAACCGGCTACTGGACCTGCTCGTGTGGGGATGTGTGCCTGGACGTGGAAGCCACTGCCCAGGTGGCTCTCCTCTGTCCATCCGAAATGAGCTGCTGGATGCAGCGGGACTCTTTGACTCCCAGTCTGGCCAGTGTTCTGCCTCCTGGAGATGATTCCCGACTCCCAGTTTTGAAGTGAGAGATTGAGGGAGAGACACAGGCTCACGGTGGTCAGCACCCACGGCCACCATGGCATTCAGCCCATGGGACGGGCGATGAACTGTAAAGCCCAGGCTGACCCATGTCGGGAACAGCCAGGTGCTCTCAGAGCCACAGGGACAATGAGTGAGGCTAGTGACCCTGGGGAAGTGGCTATCCCCAAACAACTTCAAGAGGTGGTGCCTCTGGGGGGTCAGCAGGGGCCCATGGGCACTAAAAGGCCAAGTCCATGGAGACAGCAGCACCTATAAAGAATGACAGGGCCTGTGGGGACAGCGCAGGGGCAGCCTGGGCTGGAGGACTGTGAGGGGCAGCAAGAGGGACTCTCGTTCCCACAGGAGTCACTGGGGGCCTGGCCCTGCTCCAGCACAGGGCAGACGTTGGGAGCAGGGTGGGTGTCTCTGGACACAGTAGCCCTGGCTGGTGTCCCGGGGGTCACTGTGGGGTGTGCTTGCCTCACCACCCGCGTGCTGGGAAGGTGCTGTGGCTGGGGGCCCCTAGGGTGGTGGATGGAGGCAGCTCCTCCCCAGGCTCTGAGCCCTGGGGTCGCCTTGTGGCTGCTGGGGAGTGGACGCCTCTGGAGCACAGCCTGTTCAGGGGCCTGGCTCATTTTTTTTTTTTTTGTCTTTGTTTTTGGATTTTTGGTCGTTGTGATGAAACCCAGTGCTGCCCTACCAGTGAGCCATATCCCAGCCCTTTTTATTTTAATTTTATTTTGAGGCAAGATCTTGCTAAGTTGTGAGGCTCTCTGGCCTCAGCCTCCCAAGTTGCTGGGACTACAGGTGGGCACCCCGCGCCCAGCCTGGTGGTCCCCTAGGTCATCTTGTTTTCCATCCCACTTCCATGTTTTGAGATGGTTCTCTTCTTCTTCCTTAGAGGAACTCTTGGAGGCAGCCGGGAGGACCCTGGTGCCTGAGGCTGGACAGGCATGGAGGTACTTTACTGCGGACGTCCCTGTCCCACAGAATGTCCTTGGGCCTTTGGTCCTTCCCAGTGTGTGTGGCTTGCTTTATTTTGTCCCCGTCGTGACCCTGGCAGGTGGGGTCTGTTTCTTCCTCCTCTTTTGTAGGCGTAGAGGGATAAAGCCATGTGGACCAGGACACTACCCAGCGTTGGGCTGTAGGGCACCTTGCTGGTGGCCATGCCTCTCCACCTCCCGCTCCCTGCCCTCAGGAGTCCAGGACCGGTCCTGATCCCCTGCCTCGCTCTGGCTGGTGGGTTCTGTGAAGGAATTTCACTGCCGTGACTCGCGCTGACCTCACACTGGTGGCTCTGTGCCATCACTGGGCATTCTGTGTGGAGCAGAGCTCCTTCCTCAGACCCTGCTGGCGAGGCCCTGCTGGCCTGGAAGGCTTCCTTTTGTCCCTCTGACCGGCTGGCTGTTGCAGTGATGGACGCTTGGGGATCTCTGCTGCTTCTGCTGCGGGTCTCGCTGGGCTGCCCGCCTCTCTTGTGCTTGCCTCAGGCAGACGGGGTCCCTGACAATGGAACCACCACCGAGCTGACAGGTAGCTGTCCAGGGGAGGTTCAGGGGAGGCCGGGCTGGGGGTGAGCTGGTGTCCGCCTTTCACGGCCACAGGCCCTCTCCCCAGGCAATGAGGAGTCCCAGCGGCTCAGCAACCTCTCGGAGATGCTGGCAAAGGGCTACAGCATCATGCCTTCTGGAACTCCAGCGACCTTCTCCCCTGCACTAGGTGCGTCTGCTGGGCTCGCTCGTGGGGCGGTATGCCGGGTGCTGCTCCCACAGATCTGGGCAATGCCCCCAGACAGGCCCCCCTGGGAAGCCAGGCCGAGGCCTCCACTCCCTGCCAGCCTGCTCTCGCCTTAGGGACTGTGCTGGCCTCCGGTGGGCCCACTTCAGAAGCCACCAGGGAACCCCACTCCCCCCAGACCACAGGGAAGGTCTGACTCCCATCACAGCTTGGTCCTTCACTGCCACTTGTCTTTCTATGTCACTGTCCCCTCCCCTAAATGGGAATTGAACCCAGGGCACTCTAACACTGAGCTACATACCCAGCCCTTTTTATTTTTATTTGAGACAGGGTCTCACTAAGTCGCTGAGGATGGTCTGGAACTTGCAATCTTCCCACCACACCTCAGAGTTGCTGGGGTTATAGGCCTGGGCCACCATTCCCAGCTTATGCTTTGCTTTTTAACTTGAGAACTGGAAGCTGTTTAAAACAGCAGAGCCCACCCTCCCGTCTGTGAAGCCAGGCAGCAACGCTGTGAGAGTGCTGCTCATCAGCAGTCTTGGTCTGGACCTGGGAGAGGCGTCTGCACCATGTCCTAGTGTGCAGCATGTATTGTGTGTGGTGTGTGTCTCAGAAGGGGCTCTGTGCTTGCCCACCGGCTCTGGCCCCATCTGTGTCACAAGCTCTGGGGCCTAGATGTCCCAGCTCATGTGACTACAAAGGTGGACAGCATCCAAACACATGGTTTTCTGGTTGTTTTTCCTCTTTAAAGTGCCAGGGACAGAACCCAGGGCCTGTGCATGCTGCGCAAGGGCTCTACCACAGAGCTCCACCCAGGCCTGATCACTGTCCCTGAGAGTCTGGCTCAGGAAAGGAGCTCTGGGTGCTACCAGCACACCCTGCTTTCCCCAGCACCTCACGCGTGTCTCCTGGGTGCTGGCCCCCGACCAGCAGCCTTTACGTTTGGAGAGTGGAGACCACCAGGCTCCCTGTCTAGTGCCAAGTCATGTCCGCACTCTCCCTAGTTGACCTGGAGCCTAACTTTGCCTTTGATCCTCTTCAAAGCCCAAACAGAAAAACCTGCTGAGCCCACCCACAAGTTCACTGTCTCCGGGAGGACTGCAGGTGAGTTGAGGGGCCTAGGAGGGTAGAGGGTCCATTCACACCGGGGCTGAGCTGGGTGGGCACCAGGCACTCACCCAGGGCAGACCACCTCTCTGAGCAAGCTCTAGTGCAGCGTCCCTCAGAGGGTGAGTGGTGCGGGTCGCACTCCACAGATGAGGGCACCAGCGCTGGGGTAAGCTCCAGCTCCCTTTGGGTGACACACGAGGCGTGACCCCACACAGCTGAGTGGCCTTTCCAGCAGCATCTCTTCCTGCAGATTTGTCCCATGGAGCACACTGAGGGTGGCCACTGGGCCCTGGTGCTCCTCTGCCTCTTGAAGTCTGCCCTTATCTTCCTTTTTGTGCTAAGGCCTGGCATGACTTGGCTCCTTGCCATCCCCTCTGCCTTAAATGCAACCCAAAAGGCAGGAAAGAGTAGCCCAGGGCTTAATGGCTCAGGTTGGATCCTCCCTTCCCAGGGGTGTTGGGGGACTGCTATCTACCCTTTCTCTCCCTCTTAGAGAGAGGACTGCTACCTGTCCTTTGCCCCTTCTCTCTAGGAGGGGCAGTTCAGGCCCCCAAGCATCAAAGCATGGGGAAGTGCAGAGAAGGAGAACCAGTCAGTGTAGCTGTGGTCCTGAACACGCAGGGTCTTCCCAAAGCTCAGGGGTGCGCCTTTCACTCACAGGTTCCCAGCACTGCACCCAGGCACCTAGTGCCCCACCAGGCAATGGGACCCCACATGCTTCATGAGCTTGCACCAGGGATGGCCCGTGGAAATGTTTGCTGCTCCTGGGCTTCAGGGGCGATGGCTCTGACCAGAGGGCAGGGATTGTTGTCTATTCAGACCCTGGAAAAGAGCAGCTTCTCCTGGGACCTGAGCACCATTGTGTTTAGTTTTGTTTTGGTCCTGGGGATTGAAGCAGGGACACTCCACTGGTGAGCTTCATCCCCATTTTATTTTTTTTAATTTTGAGACAAGGCTTTGCACATAAAACCCTCCTCCTCAGCCTCCCCAGTCACGGGGCCCCTTAGCTGCTGATCCTGTGGAGTGCTGCTACCTCCCTTGTCTCGAGGTGTGTTGAAACCACACTGCCCTGGGTTATGGCCGGAGCCCTGTGGGGGCAGGTCCCAGGACAGTGCTCTCATGGATGGGACTAGTGCCTTAGAAGTCCAGAGAAGGATCTGGCCTCTGATAGGGCAGCCAGGGGCCCCCAGTGCCCAGTCCAGAGCTGGGGAAGCAAAGCTCTGCTGTCCAGAAGCCAGCAGGTTTATGGTGCTTTGGTACAGCAGGCTGCACAGGATGCAGTACATGGTGCATTCACTCCGATCTCATGATCCTGCCATCTGACTCCATGACTTCCTCCAGGATGCACCCACCCTCCTTCCCCATCTGTAGCAAAGCTCCTCTGACTTCTCCTCTCCTTGAGCCTGCTCACTTGGGCTTGGTTCTCACACAAGCAGATCCTGCCTCTTCCGTTGTCTCTAATGGCCTCCCACTGGCCACTTTCAGTCTCATGGCACCTGACCATGAAACTGCTGCTCTTCCCTCTGCAGCACTTCGCTGTGAACACCTGCAGACATTCAGGGAGCTGTCAGAGCTGCAGAGGACCCTGGGCACCCACAGCTCACCATCTACGGTGGTCACCTGCACTCCCGGAGCCTGGTGGGCCAGGTGGTTTGTGTAGCTTCAAGCTGCGTTTCTACCTCAGGGCACTTTCAGCTGTCAGAAAACTCTCCATCCTGGTGCTGGACAGCTGGTGCCTGGGAAGGGGCTGCTGCTTACAGGTTTCTTTAGGCCCTCAGAGTATATGGATCCGATGGGAATGTCGCAACTTTTTAACATGAACAGCAACACTGGAAACACTACCTCTTAGAAGTTATCACAACAGCCATTTGAGGAAAGTGATTTGTAATGTAGAAAGTCGAAGCTTAGACAATTTAAGCAGCTTGTGGTATCTACCTGGTAGGTTTGCCTGCAGTGAGATTTCATTCTTCACACTTAAAGGACATCTTTCTGAGCTGCTGTGATTGAATATGGAGTGACACTGTACATTTTCAACTAACAGAGAGCTAGCTGTGTCGTGAATGAGGAAGCTGCCCTGGACGACTTCAGAACGTTGCTCACCATGCATCAAACAGGAGTCAGAATCCTCACAGACTGAAGCAGATTGGCCTTGACCAGATCTGGGATGACTTCGGAGCTGGGATTGAGCAAATGAACACCAGACAAAGCCAAGTCTCAATTCATGGAACTCCACGTAGAGCCTCCTGCTGGAGCTGGAATTCATTTGTTTAGAATTTTGATGATCTACTATTTTGATCTTTGAATTATTAGAAATTTTACCTTGTGCTTTCTCTTCCCGGTCCATCCTATATAATAATCACCAACTTTGGAGGAAAAAGAAAATTCTCCATTCTATATCACTGCTGGGACACAAGGTGAAAGAGGCCAAGCATGGGACTGGACATAGACAACTGGCAGGTTTTATAAGTAGCTGAGTAATGTACCTGTTTCAGCAATTGTTTTCTGTTCAACTTGTACAAACAATAATTCCCTAGTAATTGTTTTAAATTTCAGATAATGTAAAGAAGAGCAAAACATCTGAGCTTACAAAGACCAGCCATGGCTTTATAGCACAGACTATAACCCTGAAATCTGACTCTTGGAACAGAGGTTCGTAGAATCCTACCCCAAATTGCCCAGTAATCCCCTTTCATTACAGTACCAGATGACTTGAGGAAATCTAGTCTGATTCATAGAACTGAGCCATTCTCCTTGCAGCTACATGATGACAGGTGAAAAGTACCCATCAATGACAGGTGTTGCTCTAGGGACCAGAGTGATGACAGGTGTCTCCATGGGGATCAGTATGTACTCAGATGACAGGGTCTCTATGGGGATCAGGATGTACCCAGATGACAGCCACTGTTCTAGGGATCAGTATATCCCCAGATGACAGATGTCATTATAGAAACCAGTATAACTATTGAGCAAGAGATGACTTTGAGGATTGGAGGTAGGATTGGGATTGTGGCTCAGCGGTAGAGCTCTTGCCTAGCATGTGCGAGACCCTGGGTTCGATCCTCAGCACCATATAAAAATAAATAAATAAAGGTATTGTGTCCAACTACAACTAAAAAATAAAAAAAATAAAAAAATTAAAAAAGGCATCAGAGATTGTTGGGAACTAGAATTGTATTTGTTTATACAGCCTGTGCAATATAGCCTTAGTATATTTAAGAAATTAAGAATATATTCTTAAAGATATTTTTTTGTCTTCTATTCTCTTTGTAATAGCAGTGTGATTAACACATGTTAGTTGAGAAATTCAGCTAAAATGAGATTTTTGAGCACTTGTCTTCTTTCCATGTCAGCAGTGATTCCGCACAGACCTGCTCTTGTTCAAGTGATTCTAATCGCGTGTGTAGCCTTCAGCATTGCTCTGGTATGTGGGATCATGGTCTCCTATATGATACAGTAAGTGCATGTGGAAGAACACCCACCATCCTTAGATGACAACTTCATGAGTGTATCATTTAGTGTCAAAGGGTGATGATCCCCCTGCTGCTGCTATGTTATTATAGTAATTGTACATTTCCAGACCCATGTTTTCAAAATACCAATCATGTTTAGGTTGGGTCATGATGTAACTCAAAGGGAAAAGAAAAGAAACAATACAACTTAGTATAACAGAAAACTTGGGAAAAGATTGCAGGTACTAAAGTAAAGGCCCATTTTTGAAACTTTTGGAAAGATACGTGCACATTTGTGAAGAAAGACACATTTCCTGTGGTGGGCTGGCCATGGGAGGGATTTGAAAAACATCAGGCCAGTGTCCTCTGAGTGCGGTGTTCTGGAGTGAGCACCCTGGCACAGAAGGAGGAGGTAAATGTGCTCTCATTTTGTCTGCAAATTTGCTGATGCTGTCCAGGGAAACAGTAGCTTTTGGGGAAGGTATTATACCCTCTCAACATAAGTAAAGCTTGGAATCAGGCTCTTTCAGGTGACATGGTATTTTAAAAATTAGTTATAAAGTGGGGGCTGGGATTATGACAAGAGCACTTGCCTAGCATATGTGAGGCACTGAGTTTGATCCTCAGCACCACATAAAAGTAAATAAATAAAATAGAGGTAAAAAATTAATTGTCAACCATGGTCCCAGCCCATCTGCTGCCCAGAAGGAGGAGCAGCAGATGACCATGGTCCTGGCCTGCCTGCAGCATGGTAGGAGCAGAGTGACGCTTGAATCCACATTGCTAGAGACGAAGACATTCAGACAATATGAAGAAACAAGGGAAGAAAGTGCCCCAAACAAACCAAGCTGATACAATAATAGATTTCATTGACAACACAGTACATGAAATGTCAGAGAAGGAGTTCAGAATGTACAAAATTAAAATGGTCTGCAAAGCAAAAAAAATGCATTAAGAGAGAAAATATAGGCAATGATTGACTGCTTCTACAAAGAGATAAGAAAGGAATTACAGGTAGCAAGATCGGGAAGAAAAGAGATACTCTGAAAAGAAAACCCAAGCAGAAATCCCTGAAATGAAGGAAACAATAAACCAAACAAAAAATTCAACAGAAAGCATCGACAACAGACTAGATCACTTGGAAGATAGAATCTCAGGCAATGAAGACAAAATATATAATCTTGAAAATAAAGTTGACCATACAGTAAAGATAGTGAGAAGCCATGAACAGAACCTCCAAGAATTAGAGACAACATGAAAAGGCCAAGAATCACCAGGATACAGGAAGGCACAGATATAAACCTATATTACATATAGGGGGAACCCAATTTGGATCACAGCAGATTTCTCATCTCAGACCATCAAAGCTGAGAGATCCTGGAACAACATATACCAAGCTCTGTAAGAAAATGGATGCCAACCAAGAATCTTATACCCAGCAAAATTAAGCTTCAGATTTGATGACAAAATAAAAACTTCCCACCATAAACAAAAATTAAAAGAATTTACAATGAGAAAGCTGGCACTACAGAATATTCTTGGCAGATAATCCATGAGGAAATGAAAAACAACAATGAAAATCAGCAAAGGGAGGAAAACACTAAAGTAAAACACAAAGGAGAAACCAACTCAAGTTAAAACCAAAATACACCAAAATGACTAGGAATACAAACTATGTCTCAATAATAACCCTGGGTGTTAATGGCCTAAACCTATCAATTAAAAGACATAGACTGGTAGATTGGATAAAAAATCAAACGATATGCTACCTTCAAGGGGCTCATATCATAGGAAAAGACATCCACAGACTGAAGGTGAAAGGATGGGAAAAAACACATCACTCACATGAGGCATATAAACAGGGGTTTCCATCCTGATATCAGATAAAGTGGACTTAAAACCAAAGTTAGTAAAAGGGATGCTGCTTAAGGGAACCATACAGCAATAAGACATAACAATCGTAAATATCTATGCCCCAAACAATGGAGCATCTACATATGTCAAACAAACCCTTCTCAATTTCAAGAAGCAAATAGATCACAACACAGTTATATTGGGTGACTTTAACACATCTCTCTCACCACGGGATAGATCTCCCAAACAAAAACGAATCAAAGAAACTATAGAACTCAATAACACAATGATTTAGACTTAACAGACATCTATAGAGTATTTCATCCACCATCAAGTGAATACACCTTCTTCTGAATAGCACATGGTTCCTTCTCTAATATAGACCATATATCATGCCACAAAGCAACTCTCAGCAAATAAAAAAATACTACCCTGTATTCTAGCAAATCATAGTGGAATGAAACTAGAAATTAATGATAAAATAAAAATTAGAAGCTATTTCAACACCTGGAGACTAGATATATTAAATGAGCAATAGGTAGCAGAAGATATCAGAGAGGAGATTAAAAAATTCCTAGAGGTAAATGTGAATATGATACAACATATCAAATCTCTGGACACTACAAAGGCAGTGCTAAGAGGAAACTTCACTGCATTGAGCTTATTCATCAAAAAAGTCAACAAATAAATGACCTAAAATTACATCTCAAAGCCTTATTAAAAGGAAATCAACACCATAAGAAATAAAAGACAGGAAATAATTAAAATCAGAGCTGAAATCAATGAAAATGAAACAAACATTTTTTTAAGTTGAAAAAATGAAAAGTTGGTTCTTTGAAAAAATGAATAAAATTGATAAACCCTTAGCCATTCTAATGAAGAGAAGGAAAGAGAAAACTCAAATTACTAAAATTTGTGATGAAAAATATCATGATAACACTTTTGAAATACAGAGATAATTAGAAATCATTTTGAAAATTTATACTCCAATGAGAGAGAAAATCTCAATGACACAAATTTCTATAAACACATGATCTACCCAAACTGAATCAGGAGGACATAGGCAATTTAAACATTAATTTCAAGCAAGGAAATAGAAGATGCCAACAAAAGCCTACCAACCAAGAAAAGCCCAGGACCAGATGGATTCTCAGACCAGTTCTATAAGATCTTCCAGGAAGAACTAATAACAATACTCCTCAAATTATTCCATGAAATAGAAAAGAAATTCCAATTTCATTCTATGAGGCTAGCATCACTTTGATACCAAAACCAGACAAAGACACATCAAGGAAAGAAAACTTTAGACGAATATCCCTGATGAACATAGATGCAAAAATTCTCAATAAACTCTGGCAGAGGCAAACAACAACATATTAGAAAGATTGTGCACCAAAATCAAGTGGGGTTTATCCCAGGGATGCAGGGTTGGTTCAACATTGGAAATCAATAAACATAATCCATCACATAAATAGACTTAAAGACCAGAATCGCTATTATCTTAATAAATGCTAAAAAAGCATTCAACAAAATACTGCACCTCTTCATGTTCAAAACATTAGAAAAACTAGGAATAGTAGGATCATACTTCAACAATGTTAAAGCTATCTATGCTAAGCCGAAGGCCAACATAATTTTACTTTATTTTTTTATTAGTTGCTCAAGACAATATAATGATCATGACATATCATACATTTGATTCAAATAGGGTATGAATTCTCATTTTTCCACGTGTACAGATTGCAGGATCACATTGGTTATACATCCATGTGTATATCTACAGCAATCCTAGTGTCACCAACATCATTTTAAATGGAGAAAAATTGAGAGCCTTCTAAAAACCTGGAACAAGACAGGGATATTGTCTTTCATCACTTCTGTTCAACATAGTCCTTGAAATTGTAGCCAGAGCAATCAGACAAAAGAAATTAAAGGGATACACATAGGAAAAGAAGAGCTCAAACTATAACTCTTTGCCAATGACATGGGATTGATCCAAAAAAATTCCATCAGAAAACTTCTAGAACTAACGAATAAATTCAGCAAAGTAGCAGGGTATAAAAATATCCATAAAAAAGGCATTTTTATACATAAGTGATGAATCCAATGAAAGAGAAATTAGGAAAATCACCTCATTCAAAATAGCCACAGAAAATACAAAACACTTGGAAATCAATCTAACAAAGGAGGTGAAATACCTACATAATAAAAACTACAGAATACTAAAGAAGGAAATTGAAGAACTTAGAAGATGGAAAGATCTCCTGTGCTCTTGGATAGACAGAATATTCAAAACGGCCATAATACCAAAACTGTTATACAGATTTAATGGAATTTCTATTAAAATCCCAGTGAAATTCTTCATAGAACTTGAAAAAGCAATCATGAAATTCATCTGGAAAAATAAGAGACCCAGAAAAGCTAAAGCAATCCTTAGCAAGAAAAGTAAATCAGGAAGCCTCACTATACCAGACCTTAAACTATACTATAGAGCAATAATAACAAAAATAGCATGGCATTGGCACTAAAATAGACATGTAGAACAATGGTGCAGAGTAAAAGAGACAAGAGACAAACCCACATGAATACAGTTATCTCGTATTAGACAAAGGCACCAAAAACATACATTGGAGAAAGGATAGCCTCTTCAACAAATGGTGCTGGAAAAACTGGAAATCCATATGTATAAAAATGAAATTAAACTGTCTCTCACCATGCATAAAACTGAACTCAAAGTGGACCAAGGATCTAGGAATTACACCAGAGACTCTGCACCTAATAGAAGAAAAAATCGACTCAAATCTTTATCATGTTGTATCAGTTCCCAACTTCCTTAACAAGAGTCCTAAAGTGCAAGAAATAAAAGCATGAATCAATAAATAGGAGGGATTCAAACTAAAATTCTACTTCTCAGCAGAGGAGACAATAATTGAGGTATAGAGAGAGCCTACAGTATGGGAGCAAATTCTTACCACATGTACACCAGATAGAGCACTAATCTCTGGGATATATAAAGAACACAAACAACTTAATACCAAAAAAAAAAAAAAAAAGAAAAAAAAAGAAACAACCCAATCAATAAATGGGCTAAGGTACTGAACAGACACTTGTCAGAAGAAGATGTACAAGTGATCAACAAATGTATGAAAAAGTGTTCAACATCTTTAGTAATTAGAGAAATGCAAATTAAAGCTACTCTAAGATTTCATCTCACCCCAGTCAGAATGGCAGTTATCAAGAACAGCATCAATAATAAGTGTTGGAGAGGATGTGGGGGGAAAAGGTACTCATACAATGCTGGTGGGACTGCAAATTGGTGCAACCGTTTTAGAGAGCAGTGAGGAGATTCCCAGAAAACATGGAATGAAACCACCATTTGACGTAGTTATCCCATTCCTCAGTCTATACCCAAAGGACTTAAAATCGGCATACTATAGTGACATAGCCACACCAATGTTTATAGCAGCTGAATTCACAATAGCTAAAATGTGGAACCAACCTAAATATCTATCAATATATCAATAGACAAAGAAACTGTGATATATATACACAATGTAATATTACTCAGCATTAAAATAGATTAAAATTATGGCATTTGCAGGAATGGATGGAGTTGGAGAATATTATGCTAAGCTTAGTTAGCCAATCCCCAAAAACTAAAGGGCAAATGTTTTCTCTGATTAGTGGATGTTGATCTATGATGAGGGTAGCATAGGAAGAATGGAGAAACTTTGGATTGGGCAAAGGGTGTAGAGGGGTTATGAAGATAGGAAAGATGGTGGAATGAGATGGATATCATCACCCTAGGTACATGTGTGATTGCACCAACGGTGCATCTTTATACTGTATATAACCAGAGAATTGAAATGTTGCACTCCACTTGTGTACAATGAATTGAAATGCATTCTGCTGTCATGTATAACTAAGTAGAACAAATAAAAGATTAAAAAATTAGTTGTAAAGTGACATTGTGCTATTGGCCCAGAGTCTACACTGTGCTTCCTACTCCCAGGAGTTCCACCCACCCATCAGAAACAGCCCCAGAAGTACAAATGTATTTGTTCTTTGAGAATTAGGTGTGAGAACAAGGAACATATTGCCACACATGGAATGTTTTTAAGAAAGCCACTCAAAGACCACTTTGGACTAGGTCAACTGAAGGTAAAATGAGATGGAAAGTAAAATGGGAGGTGCTCCACTAACCAGCATGGAGCCTGCTGTTTGGTTCTGGGTTATCTGAGATGATAATCTGGGTTGACTTAATGGGTGTAACTGAAATGTGATTAATTACTATGGGAAATACGTTAACAAATCTCAAAAGCTTCTAACTTAGGTCACTAAAACATTGCTGAAGTTCAGTGCTGGATAAAGCACTGACCTACAGTTAACCCTGTGACCATCATCATCTGTGCCACCTGTTATGTGCCTCACAAGTTGCCTAGAGTCTGGGGCAGAAGAAAAAACACGTGGCCCAAAAAGCATGCTTTTATGTACTGGTCTATCTCTACTGGTTTCTCTTTCACAGAAGTAGCTTTCGAAAATACTACTGGCAGTTTACTTTCATTTAAACCAGGAAGGTAAAATTCTAACAAATTCTAGTTTTGTTTTAGATAATATATTTCAATTTATGTTGTGACTTTCAATTTTCGAATATAATCTCATTTATTTTAGTGTTTGGAAATAAAAAATCACTTAAAATCAGCATTGGGATCCTATCTTCATTTAAGATTTTAATATTTGGCTTATGTTTTTCGGGGGTCATTCATTTCAATTTTTGAAGATATTGGGTCAGTGTTTATCTTTGTGCCTGTGTGTTTTGGTACCTCTTAAACTTTGTTCTTGAGGTGAAGGCCTCATTCTACCCAATATCATGATCAACTTTGGTAAAGTTTACCAGTCTAGTTCTTGCCATCCATAGCAAGCTCTGGATGCTCCCACAACCTTTCTCATCATGGTCCCCTTAAAGTAACTTTCATTACCCAAGTCACACATAACTGGGAGGGCAATAATGTCAGGAAAAATCAGGACCCTGTGTCATGGTCCACAGTGAACAGGAACAGCGGCTCCAGGGTCCACTCCAGGACTGGACCACAGGAAGTGACTTCCCTTCAGTAGCCTCAGTTTAAGGGAGTATCAAAAAAACTCAGTAAGCAGGATAAGTACTATTTTAAGGTAGTACTTTTAAAATTTAGATTAATGCCAAAAAATCCACAGTGATCAAAATATCAACATTTTCAATACAGAACCAGTGACAGTGCTGGGCTGAGCCATGTTATGGAGCCTCAGCAAAAGGAAGACTTTTAATACCCACCCGTCTTTATTCAAAATGTTGTTATTGTGTTTATGATACATTTTGGCTTTAGTTTTTATTTCATAATGTATTACATTGAATTATGATTTGTCTTGATGGTAGGTTTTCTGTTTGTTTTTACCAACCCCTTAAATTTAGTACCCAATGTGAGTACCTCATTCACTCCTAGTCCTGGCTTTGATCCACAATTTTGGATTATCAGACTCACTCCTTCCTCCAGAATTTGGCCAGACATACTAGAAATCTGAGGTCTTCTCATGATCAGTCTTATTTAATCGCCTGCTTCCTCCTCCATCCCCACTTACCACCTCCTTTGCTGTTAAGATGGTGCATGAGTAAGACAATGATTCATCATGAAAACTGCACCTGACCTCGTGTTCTTCTCCAGCAGGCTGGTAAAGGCTGAGGAGAAGCAGCAGCTTGCGGTGCTTTATGAAAACATTGAGATACCATATGAGGAAGTTTCTGAGGATGAGTCCACCAACCTGCTTCCAGAGAACGAGAAGGAGCTGGGGAAGTTCATCCGTTCAGGTAGTGATGGGCTAGTCTGACTAAGTGGACACAAGGGCACAAGAAAGCTCGGCCAGCAATTTTTTAATGGTTTAGTTTTCAAAAGCAAAGATAAGTGGGAGATAATGGATTCCCTGGTAGGAAACATGGACACCTGTGTCCATACCCACAGAAGTAATCATTCTCCTCCAGTCCTGGAAGGCTGATGGCTCTGTGGCTGCGTGTTTCCTAATGCATGGTGATCCCAAGGACCCTGGGACAGAGTCCAGGAAGTAAACTTTGCAGAACAAAACTTTCCCTTAAATATAATTGTTTCTATGACGTTGTTCTCATGTTTAGGACGCAGTTATGCAGACATTTCTCTTGCCTCAGTCTGCTGTGGAGGTAGGTCCAGGATCACAGAACAGATGCCCCTACCCCCAGGGGTGCCTGCCCACTGTGAAGGGGTGGCCTGAATGCTCCTGCACACTGATCTCTAAAAGTTCTGAGGTTCTTGGACACCTGTTACAAACTTCTAGAGTGAACACATGTGATTCCGTCTGATCAAGTCATACTGATACCCACCTCTGGATTCCCGCTAACAATTCCAGACATGGACAGCCCCAAAGAGCCAAAAGGCCCAGGAGCCCTTTTCATAACCTAATAGAAAATATTTTTTCAATATCTTTTTGTTACATTGGATTATGACTTCTACTTGTCCTTTGTAAACATTAGGCATTTATAAAGTTTTTATATACAAAAGGGAAATGACATTAAAATTGAATGACCTTTATCATCTCAAGAAGCCCACTGCTTGTTCCATCATTTCCCATGCTGCACCCTCAATCCTTTCTTCTCCATTCTCACTCCTCACTTATATCTTAATAACTTCATCTCTACATTTTAGTTATCAGATTGAAAAGGAGGGAAAATATTGAAAAGAAGAAATTGAGGGAAGAGCAAAAGTTAATGAAAGAAAAGATAAAGGATGCCATGTATGGTGCAAAAATGGAGAATCTGTGAAAGCAAATGGGAGATGCAGGGTGCACTCGCTAGGCTGACAAGACCACATGGCAGCGGTGGCTGAGGACGCAGCAGGACCTGCTCTGAGAGCCCAGAGAAGAGCACTTCAGAGCAAACAGCATCAGAAGTATGTAACAGAAAATAAATTCCTATGATCAGCAACCCTTGCTTCGTAGCTCTGATCATCCATGAACAATTGTAGCTTGATTGGAGAACAGAAGGAATCCAACTGTGTTAAGGGATAAGGAGAAATTGTCAGGATTTTCTTCTCTTTCTCCTCACAGGTTCAGATAGAGGCACAGATAGTTTCTTTGGGCAGGACCCCATACCATGTTAGCAAAATGCTTTCATTAAACAAAACTTTCTCTTTGTCATTTTCTATCAATTCCAGGCATTTATTTGTGACTATTTTACACATGAAGAGACTGAGGTTGTCACAATAAATGACACCAGATTAAGACAGTCCTGCCCGTGGATGTCAGCTCTCTGGAGCAGAGTGGCCTGCAGTGAGGAGCCATAGACATAGCCAAATACAGCAAGCTACAAGCTGGGAGCTGCCAAGGGCTGTGAAAACCCAGGAGGCAATATTTAGTCTAAATGGTGCAGTTGTTTGGAAATGTCTGGCAGTTTCTAGAAAGTTAAACACTGAATTATTGCCTGACCCAACAATCCTACTCCTAGATACACATTCAAGAGAATTGAAAACATCTTTCCACACAAAACTTTGCACACAAATATTCATAATGCCATTATTCAGAAGAGCTGAAAGTGGAAACAACCCAAATGTCCACCAATTGATAAATGGATGAACAAAATGCAATCCATCCATACAATCAGATTTTTTAGCAATAGAAATGAAGTACTGATGTACACCATAACAAATGAATTCAGAAAACATCATGCTACATGTAAGGAGCAAGACACATACTATACAACTCCTTTTATACCCAGAATAGACAAACCTGCAATTGCAGAAAATGGGTTGGTGGCTCCAGAGCTGGGGGAAGGATGAAATAGGATTGATTGCTAATGAGAATGGTATTTTTTGGGGTGTTATGAAAATGTTTCAAATTTAATAGTGGTAATGGCTGTTCAACCTTGTGAATATGCTGAAAACCACTGAGTTTCACTTGTGTTTTTTTTTTTTTTTTTTTTTTGTGTGTGTGTGTATGCTGGAAATGGAACCCAGGTCCTTGTACATGCTCTATCACTGAGCTTGACTTTCAGAACCCAAAAGTGTACACTTTAAAAGAGAATTGCATGGTATATTAATTCTCAAACGAGCTATTAACAAAAAAGATTGTCTAACTTGAGGATGAGCTGAAGACAGACCAGTCTCCTGACTTTTGCTTTCAATTTCCATATTTCCTAAACTTGAAAAATTATAAAAGACAATGTGACACAGGAACAGGGGTGCTGTGTAGTAGAGGCTGGGGCAGTCTAAAGAACCTTTCGGGCTGGGAATTAGCTCTGTTGGTACCGTGCTTGCCTTGTATGCAGAAGGCTCTGGGTTCGACCTCCAGCACTGCCAAAACAAAAACCCCCAAACAACTTTCCAGCCAATAGTTTGAAGCTGCATGTGGGGTATAGTGAAGGAAAGAACCACATATGGGACAGATGTTCCAGTTGATAGCAGGATGACATAGCAGCCAGGGAGCTGCCTTGATTCACAACTCTCAGGGCCTGGGGGCCTTCAGTGTTCCCAAATACATCCTTATCTCTGCCCCGCTACTCTTAGTCAGAATCCTAACTCAAGGAGGCACTGACATGAAGTCACTGGCCTTAGTCTGGTTGGCTTTCCTTAACAAGTATCTTAGTTTGGGTGGCTTAAAGGGAAAAAACACATTTACGCCTCATAGTTCTGGCAGCTGAAGTTCAAGATCAGGGTGCTAGCATGGTTGGCTTCTGGTGAGGGATCTTTGAGATGGAAAGGGAGAGAAAATCCTGGCTTTTGTGAGGTTGTAAGTAAGGGAACTAATCCTACTCACCAGGGCTCCACTCTCATGACCTAATTACCTCCCAATATCTCCATTTTCAAACATCATCACAGAGAATCAGAGCTTCAACGTATGAATTTGGGTGGATACGTTCAGTCTACAGCAACTGCTTTTCAAAACCCTACCTACAACTATTTGTTGAGCAGCTACCACTGCCATCAGCTTGCTCATTTGATAGACAACATGGCAAAACAAGCTTAAATGCTCATCAACAAATAACACTGCTCAGCTGTGGAACCTCCAAAATCAGTGCGAGGATTAAGCAGTCTCCAAAGCCCGACTGGACGGACCAACGCCCTCCAGTGGTGCCCTGGCGCTTCCCGGCGTCCTTCGCGGCAGCCCCCCCTCCTTTCACGGAAACACGTCACCCAGCCGCGCCTGCGCCGGGAGGCACTTCCGCCACACTCGCGCTCGGGTTAGGCGGGACTTCCGGAGTCCACTAACAGTGAGGCGGAGTCATGCCACTTTCCGGTGAGGCCGCTGGAATCTGGGAGGGTTGGAGCGGAGCTGGGACGCCGTTCGTTTTTAAACGTTCGAGACAGTTAAAGGAAGAACGGTTCGAAGGCGACGAGGCCGCTCCCGCACCGGGAGGCGGCATCCCTTCCCTGAGTCCCACGGCGGGCGCAGGGCAAGAGCACCGAGGCAGACGCCCGGGCAGTCCGCTGGGGCTCGGGGAAGAGGCCGCCTCTTCCCGCAGGCTCCCGTGTCGGTGCAGGGCGGGGGTCGTGCCTGGGTTTCTGGGTTGAGGAATGGTGTTGGGCTTCCTGAACAGGTAAGTGCACGGTGGTCGTGAAGGGAGAAGGTGTTGGGGACCGGACAGTCCTGCATGGTCAAGGCTTTCAGAGGAAGAGTGGGCGTGCAGTGTTCCGGCAGCAAAGGAGAAGGGAAGACGACACTCAGGCCCGAGTCCAGCTTAGGGTCCCTGGGCTCCCCAGGGTTTGTGGTGCCTGGGAGAGCGGGGCGCAGGGTTTGGTCCAGCCTGGCAGATGAGGCCAGCTGTGCCTGTGATCTCAGAGCGACATGGTGCGCAGAGGGGTGAGCAGCGGAACTGGGCTTTGAAGGTTTGGTGGGCAGAGGAAGACTTTTGCAACTGAGGGGATGGCATGTGGGGCCAGAAGTGGAAAGGCGCTGGGTATCAGATTCCAGTTAAGCTGGGCAGGAAGGCTTTTGCATTAGGATTTGGGCTGCCACTGCTGTTGGGAGCCCTGGGTGCCATGGAAGTTGACTTAGAAGGTTTATTCTGCAGCTCTTTGCCAAGATTGGATGTAAGGCCTGGAATTAAGGCCAGTTGTTATGGGTTTCCATGCCCTGAGTACAGGTTCTCCCCACTCTATACCCTGGGTAAGGTCCTCCAAGTAAGTAGACCTTTTTATCAAGTTGGAATCAGTGCATTGGTAGTGAGTTTTAGTTCCCCACCAGTGATGGAGTAAGGCCAGTTGCATACTCGTACCATAGGAATCAGGGGTCACCTTGCCCTCTTGATCCTAGAAAACATGCATCCCACAATTTCTGGTTGTCCATTCTTATCTGTAGTGCAACCCCTGATGATGTGAGGTTTCTCCTTTCCCAGGTTGGGAATATATGTGACTAATAAGTTGCTTGGATCTCATCTGCCTAAGGGTCATGTGTTGTGTGTTTGCCATCCCATAACCCTAGGGGACAGTTCTGCTCTCACCAGTGGGGTACAAAGGGGAATGGGAAGAGGCCAGGGAAATGCTTAGCATGGGGCCATGAGAGGGTTGTGATGGAAATGTCTGCGATGTCCAGACGCGAGGAGTGTGCAGTCTAGAGAATGGTGTGATGTCCCCAGGTGCCTGGAATTGAGGCTTCTGTGACCTTGGTCATACAGAGGGTTACCTGACACTGGCATTGGATGCTTCTTGGCCAAGCCCACAGTTGCATGTCTCTTTGTGTCACTGCCCTTGTGCCTGGTGGCTGGACAATCTTCGGGCCTATGAGTAGACAGTGACACCAATGACACCAGGGCCTGGTTTCTCCTCTGAGATATGGAGCTTGGAAGAAGATGGGCATGGGGTAGCTGAGGATGGATTGTGGAGCCTCAGGAGTGCACTGTTTATGATGTCATCTCTCCCCACCCTGGCAGGGCACTGTGACCTTTGAGGATTGGATTTCTGTTTCTCCTCAAGAATGGGATCTCCTTGATGAGGTTAAAGATGCTTGTACCCTGATGTGATGGTGGGAAAATTGGCACTTATACTTCTCTGGGTAAAGTCTTCACACCTGCTTCTGTGCTCTGAGATAGTCTCTGCCCTTCCCTTCCTCCTCAGCAGCATATCAGGACTATAGGCTCAACTTCCTCCCCAGTTCCCTTGGTAGGTGCTTTGATTTCAGGGCTGCAGTGTGAACACTGCTCTTTTCTTGAACAACCCCACCTTCTGTGAAACCCATGCCTGGCTGTAGAGGATGTAGGTTGAGGGGGCTTGCAGTCACCCTAATGGGTCCCCCTTACTTCCCTCTTGCTGACAGTGGCCTTCCCATATCCAGTGCCCCATGTCTTCTAGGTACTGCTTCCCATTTATAACTAACATCTCCTCACCCTGCCTGTGCAGACACTGCTGGTACCTAGGTGCTGGCTCCTCAGTAGCCATGAGCTATTCTTTCAGCATCCTCCCTGAAGTTCTTTTGTGATGATGTTTTCCTTTCCTGCAGGCTGCTATGTGCTGAACTATGCTGGCTGGTGTCCCCTTGCCTCTCCTGTTTTTCTCTTACTACTTGCATCATCTGGATGCAGTGTGATTTTTTTTTTATCCTGGGGTGGAATGTATAGTTCATATCAGTAATTCACATCTGGGCCCTGGGTCTCACCAGTGTCTCTCCATGCTATCTGCATGGTTCTCTAGCATCAGATTCTTCATGTTTGGTCCTGAGGTGTGCACACATTCTTATTTGGTCCTGAGCACTGGAAGCTGTGTTGTGATGGTTTTCTTGGATATACCCACCTGCATAGCCCTGGGTGTCAGCAGCAGACAAGGTCCTGACAAAGTTATTTGCAGAGGAACAAGTCATAGGCCCTGCCTCTCCTGTGTCACACCTGCAATTGTATCTCTGGCCTCCTAAGGCTTCCCCCATTCTGTGATTGTCAGGGCCCAGTTTTGCTAAGCAGTTCGTTCTCATCCTCAACGCCAACTCCTTGTCCTTTAAGCAGTCTCAAGACTTGTTCCTGGGAGCATCCACATGCAAGAAATGTTTGTAATGGAGCTGTCTCCTTCAACGGCATCAATGTGTATTTTATTGTTTCTTTCTTTCAGGTTGGTGGTGTGGAATAGAGGATGAGGAGGCAACTTCTGAGCAGAGTGTTTCTGTAAGAGGAAGTGTCATAGATTATGACTCCCAAGTCAGTTCTCTCTCTCCAAGAGACCAACCTCTGTGAGATGTGTGGCCTTATCTTAAAAGACATCCTTCACTTGGCTGAGCATAAGGAAGCATACCACAAGCAGAAAATGTGCATGTGTTGAGCATGTGAGAAACAATTCTATTTCAGTACAAATTTTCAGCACAAGAATCGGCGTATTGAAGAGAAGCCATTCAGAAGTGATATGGGCAGAACCTCATTTGTGAAGAACTGTAAATTCCATGAACCAGGAAGGCCTTTATACACAGGGAGGTTGGAAGTGATTTCCTGACCAGCTTGGAATTTCTCCATCAACAGTCTTCTTCCTGTGGAAAAGTCAAATAGCAAAACCAAGTATGGTGCTGCCTCTCACAGGAGAAAGCTCATTGTAACTGGGAAGAATGTGATGAAGTGTTCATCCTCAAACACACACTTACTTGTTCAGCATTAGAGAGTCCTCACTAGAGAAAGATGTTACATGTGCAGAGAGTATGGGGAATCCTTTACCCACAGCTCCAGTCTCATTAGATACCAGAGTACACACTGGAGAAAGACCTTATAAGTGCTCAGAGTGTGGCAAGTCCTTTAGCCAAAGCTCTAACCTCTTTCAACATTGGAGACTTCACACTGGAGAAAGGCCTTATAAGTGCTGTGAATGCAGTAAATCCTTTAGCCAGAGCTGCAGCCTCAATAACCATTGGAAAGTTCACCCTGGATAGAGGCCTTTTGAGTGTGGGGAATGTGGGAAATCTTTATCCAAAGATCCAACCCAATCACATCACAGAATTCACACTGGACAAAGGCTTTTTAAGTGTAGTGAATGTGGGAAATTCTTTAGCCAGAGCTCTGCACTCCTGCAACAGCATAGTATTCACACTGGAGAAAGGCCTTATGAATGTGGGAAATTCTTTACCTACAATTCCAGTGTTCTAAGCCACCAGGACATTCACACTGGATGAAGGCCTTATTAGTGCAGTGAATGTAGGAAATCCTTTGGTCAGTACTGCAGCCTTATTCTACACCTGAGAGTTCACACTGGAGAAAGGTCTTCTGGGTGCAATGAATATGGGAAATCCTTTAGCCAAAGGTCTGCATTCCTTAAACACCACACAGTTCATGCTGAAGAAAGGCCCTATGAGTGCAGCAAATGTGTACTTCAACTTCAGTGACCATAGGAGAGTTGACACTGGAGAAAGGCCCTAGAGGGTCTTAAGTATGGAAAATCTTAGCCAAAGCCCTGGCCTCATTCAACACAGATTTCACTCTGGAGTAGGGCCTTATAAATGTTTTGAATATGAGAAAGCTATCAGCCAAATGCCTTTCCTCAGGTACCACAAAGTTCACATGGGGAAGACACCTTAATGACCTGGAAGTGGGGCGCTTTCTTGTTTAATGCAATGACACTGGAGGAAATCCCTTAGGATGCCATTTGCTTGAACTGAAGCTGATTCATTCACACGTCCACATTGATTCCAGGTGTGGGGGAAGCTTGAAGCTTTGTGCTGCACTTCTAAACCTGTCCAGGGTCTTTGCCCAAGCGTTAGTCACCTTCAGTACTGTAACTGAAGCCGTGTGGCCTCTATCAGGCGCCCACAGTGTGTGTTGGTACTCCTTTTGCATAGGGAAGTGGTTAGGCTTTGCTTTCCCATCCCAGAGCAGGATTTGTGAGATGACAGCATTCACTCCCAATGTGTTAAGGTCTGGGTCTGACTCAGGTTTGGCCCCAAAGACCTGTTCTGAGTCCTGCTTGTGAATTAAAAGATGGACCATGTTTTCCAGAGATATTGTCTTTCATGACCAGTGATGAGTTTTGTGGCCTTTACCTGACCAACCTGAGAAAAACCTGCCTCTTGTTTCTCTGCTTTGTGTGATGATAAATTTCTTTTTAAAAAAATTGTTTGTAGATGGACACAATACCTTTTTTCGCTTATTTATTTTTATGTGGTGCTGAGGATTGAACCCAGTGCCTCACACATGCTAGGCAAGTGTGCTACCACTGAGCTATAACTGCGGCCCCGATGTCTTATCTCTTAAGCCACCTTTAATCTTGGGAGCCCTATTCACTTTATTGAGTGATTTGAAAACAGTAGAGTTCTGTCATAATGAAAGCAGCAGCAGCATTTGAGAGCATTCCACATGTATGCCTCAGGGTATTATGGCAGAAAATAATTCTTCTGTTTGGGCCTGATTTGTGTTTCTCCCCAAGCCTCCAAGGAAAGCACCATGGACCTGACTTACAGCCTGGCTACTGTGGTACTGTGTGGCTTCTGAGCTCACTTGGGAGGTGTGACAGCCTTCAGTACTTATTTGAAATTTCAGTACAGTGTGAAATTTGTTCACAGGTGTTATTGTGTGATTCCCTTGAGAGAAATCTCTTTCCCTCGTCCTGCAAAGGAGCCATGAGTCCTAGGATAGCACCAATAGTTGCAGTGTGGGGCAAGGGGCCGTGATTGTTACATGAACACTGGATTAATAGGTAGTGGAAAGGGGAAGGAGCAGGTTGAGAGGGTGGGGTCAGGGCCAGTGACAGAGGGGATCGGGGCACTGGGATGCAGCTCAATGGCTAATGACCCCATGGGGCTGTAGTGGCTGGAGGGAGGGACAAGGGTGATGGGGCATTGCTTTTCAGGGCCTATCACCCCATCCAAGATGGCCTCTTACAGCTCTCTTCTCTCTTTCTGTGTGGGCATGGTGTTCCAAGCCATGTTTGCTCAAGCCCTCGGGGCCAGGCTGGGGCATGGTGGAGTCCTTTGAAATATGCTTGTTTTCCCCCACATATGTGGTCCTGTTGAGACCCTCAATTTTGGAGGGAGCCTAGTCACCAGGACTTTCTGTTTGGTAGTTTCTGCCCTAGAAGGGCTACTCCCCTGTCCTAGGTCCAAATGAAAAGTTATCGTTCTGCCTCCCCACCTTCATCCCTTGGAGTCAGCACTTTGGCCTCTTCTAACATGCTGTCCACTAGTTTCCTATGTGTGGCTTGGATGGATTACTTCTCTCCAGGACATACCTGGACCCAGGGTCACCTTGGGCATATAAGCAAGACTGGAGGTGTGGGAGTCTTATGATTGTACTGTCTGCATTTGAAATGCAATCTTTGAGGCAGGGAAGGATTCTGAACGAGCATTTGACTAGTCTGATAATTCAGTGACAAATTTAATTGGGGAGAAAGCACAGAGAAGTAGTTCCCTGAGTTTGCTTGTTTTTGCTAACATCACAGTTGCTATCTGATGTGGCCTCAAGGATGAGCTGGTACTTGACTTAGCCTTAGACTGGGAGCAGACATCTGAGCAGAATGAACTTGGTGAGTTGTGGGAGGAGATGTCCCTGGGCCCTTGGCGGCAGACAGCAGCTTTGGAAGCCCCAGTCTGACTTCACTCACCTGGCAGAACACATACTTGCTGATACACTGAGGCCTCTGAGTCACATCTGGATGGGGCCATTAAAAATTGAGAAGTGGCCCAGTCACCAATTTCAGGGACTCTGATGACACAACGGTAGCCAAATGGCACCCAGCTTTCAATGCCATAAAGAATAAGCAACATTCTTGGCACGAATCTGATTTCTTTACTGAAAATGCACTTTGTCACCACTCAGTTGCCAGCAGAAGGTGCCTGCCAGCCTTCAGAGAAACCTGAAAGTTCAGACTGGAGCTCTGAGAGAGGCTGCCTGTTCAAGTCTACTAAGGAGCAGTGTTGTCCTGCTGGAAGAATACTCCCTGGACCTCATTGGGCCATGGTTGTGTGAACCAGCAGAAAGCAGCACTTTCCTAAGCAAAATAGGAAGGAAATAAAGAATAGAGTATGAAGCAGATAAACAAAAAAACATATCAGAATGTGAAACCAGCAGTTTGTGTAGCAACAGTGCACTGGGCTCTTCATCAATAGTGAAGAATGGCAAGGAGACGAAGAGAGTCACTGTCCCTAATCTCCTGCCCAGTGGACTCCTGGTCATTGCTTAAGTAGAAAAAAATGGATTCTGAACTGGATAAATTTTTAGGTTCCACATTCCTTTTACTTTCTTGACCTTCTCAAAGAGGATACCATGCTGATTTGAATTGTGTGCCAGGAGCTGCAGAGCAATGCCTCAGAAAGAATTCAGAAGAATTCATCTGGTTCTTAGTAGTCTTTCTCATTTTTGCACATAATTGAAAGTGGCCATCACAAAGGATAGAATTCTAAGTTGAGGAAGATGAACTAAAGACCAGAAAAAACTTATTTTTAGGTGTGACTATGCATCAAAACATTAGAAGTAATGCTGGGTGCAGTGGTGCACACCCATAATTCCAGCTACTCAGGGGCTGAGGCAGGAGGATTGCAAGTTCAAGGCAAGCCTCAGCATAATTTGTTGCATAATAAGCAACTTAATAAGACCCTGGATAGGCATGTAGCTCAGTGGTAATGTGCCCCTGTTGTCAATTCACAGTGTGCGCGCATGTGCGCGCACACACACACACACACACACTTTCTAAACATATAGTTTGAGTAAATTATACCTCAAACTATTTTAAAGATATAAAAAAGCTTCTTATTCATTTCACTATATTTCATGATTTTCTATGCACTTGAGCTTTTTTGTGCCCACTATATAAATATGGTAGAAACAATACATTGGTGTGCTACTGATAACTTTCTCAAATTCCATGTTCTGCAGTGACATCATGTGACAAATGGAAATTAGCCTTGATGGGAGATTTTACATCAAGGAATGTGGCAAAAAATTCAAACAAATGCTTGATTTGTACTATGAATTATCTAGAATTAGAAAATGCTGGAGAATATGCTAATAATACAAATTAAACTTTAAAATATATGTAGATGTGATCATTGCATTGTGTATAAGGCATATACACAAAATTAGGCACTACACATTCAGGATTGCAGTTAAAAATTCACATTATTGAAGCATAGGGTCTAACATCTTTGTATTTTTTTCTATCAACTTATTTATTGATAAAAAGGGAATATAGCTAAAACTCATTTTTAGTTATACAAAAGTTATGAATATATTTTATCAAAAACATGCTGGTTGTAAATAAAAAATGCTCAGTATAATAAAACACCAAGGAAATGGTACTAAACTACATTATTACACTGCTACACATTTACTATTAAAAAACTAACCATATCCAGTGGATATGAAGAACCAGAACTCTCATACACTGCTCATAGGACTCCAAAGAAAACAAGCATGTGAGATCAGAGTTCAGCAATTGTTAAAAGGTTATACATTCACCTACTCTGTGACTCAGGCGTTAACACAAGAAAGAGTAAACACATCCTAGGGAAAGTGTTTGCAGCAACTTTATTTGCAATAAATCTAAAACTTGTTGTAAACAACAAAATATCTATGACCAGATGAATAAATAAAAAATAGGTTATAGCCATATAACCTCATACTTCTCAGCAATAAAAAATATCCAGTCATCCTCATGTTCCTATTGATGGGCAGAGTCACAGCTTTGGGGACAGGAGTACCCAGTGTTTCTTCTTTGTAGCAAAGCCACAAACCTTTTTCCTTTCTCTTAAAATTAACAAAAATCCCACCATATAAGCAATACTGATAAATCACATATATGCTGTTTGAATATACCCAGGGGAAAAAGCATGAGAACTTAAAATTATTTCAATAACATACAATTCCAGGATATGAATGAATCTATTGTTGTACAGGTGAAAGTCTGAATTTCTTTGTTTTTGAAAAATCAGGATTGACAATGTTGACTCCATCACCTTTCTCCTCGTGCCCTGGGGGACCTCTTGCCTCAGTGGTAACAAACATAGCTAAGAGGTGAAGACTGTTTCCTCTGGACTTGGCAGGAATACTGCCTGCTCACAGAGGCCATGTAAGTGGACCAAGATCTCCCTTCTTAGAATCCTTATTTTCCTGTCTGCACAGTATAGCCTTGAGATGAGCAGTCTCTGACAATAACTTCAGCTACACAAGATACAGAGTTCTGGAGGTCCTAAGTATTTCTGACCTGCTCATCTTTCATAGCCAGGGTGACTGTAACATTGTGGATACCCATGTATAAGAGGCACCTTCCAATCAGTTTGTGGTAGTCTCTCCCACTACCTATTAATCCAGTATTTCTGTAACAACTATAATCTTACAGCTTGTGATGCTATCCTATGAGACTCAGAATGTCAGGGCACACAGATCCATGCAGGGCCTGACAAACAGGTACCCCAGCCAATACTGAGCTTGAGGCAATATCCCTTTGAAAAGGAAAGCATCAGATTGTCACTACCTCTCCCAACTTCAAACAGCACCCTGCAGTTTTTCCTGGAAGCCTCAGGCAGCAATACAGAAGGCCCAAGCCAGAAAGAGCTGTATTCTGCCATCATTCCACTACCCTCCCTAGGGACACAAAGTTTGGGATCCCAACAAACTTGTTCACCCAAAAGATCCCAATTGTTTTCAAAGAACTACATTCAGTAAATAGAATTCCCCCAAATAACTGGTGCCTCAACCAATAAAGATATTATCAGACAACCGGAGCAATGAGACACAGGTGGTTCCCACACTTGGTGATTCTGTGGTTGGAAAAATTCCATCAAGAGTCACATGAAACCAACGATATTTCTGAAAAAGGTCCACCTTCCTAAGTCAACAGCAGTCCTTGTGGCATGGGCTAACTCATCAGAGAGAAATAGATGAAAAGGGGATGAATGCTTAGCCTACTTACAAATCCTTTCCACAGACAGGAGAGCCCTGTTTCACTGGGGTGGGTGAATGGTGCATACTGTGGGCACCTTCCAGGAGGTAGAGTTAAGCTTTCAGTGGCATGAATTTGGCATGGGGCCCAGGCAGATTAATGAGTGCAGCCTAGCTCCCACATACCTGGAATGTGAGTGGATGCTTGGATGTATGTGGTCCTATTCAGGCAGTGGCACCACCAGAACCCTTCAAGAGCTGGTATAATGAACAAGAAAATAACATATCCATGCAAATCAAAGGTATATTTCTCATATGAACTTTGTGGTATCCATTGAGATAAGGCTTTCAGCTGAATGTTTTCTCAAGTTCACTGTTCTCACAAGGACTTTTCTAAGGTGAATTTTCAAGTTTGTAGAGATTGGATCTTCAGCTAAAGGGTTTTCCACATTTCCCACAGGCCTTTATCGAGTATGAATTCGCCTGTGTTTAATGAGGCTAGAGCTATGGCTAAAGGATTTCCCACATTCGTTGCACTCATAAGGTCTTTCCCCAGTATGAACTCTCTTGTGTTTAATGAGACTGGAGTTTTGAGTAAAGGATTTCCCACATTCACTGCACTCATAAGGCCTTGAACCAGTATGAACTCTCTGGTGTTTTTGGAGACTGGAACTATAGGTAAAGAATTTCCCACATTCACTGCACTTATAAGGCCTTTCTCCAGTGTGAACTCTACGATGCTGAAGGAGTGCAGAGCTCTGGCTAAAGGATTTCCCACATTCATTGCACTTAAAGGGCCTTTCTCCAGTATGAACTCTCCTGTGTTCAATAAGGCTGGAATTTTGACTGAATGATTTCCCACACTCACTGCATTCATAAGGTTTTGATCCACTATGAACTTTCTGGTGCTTTATGAGACTGGAATGATATGTAAAGAATTTCCCACATTCACTGCATTCGTAAGGCCTTTCTCCAGTGTGCACGCTCTGGTGTTGAAGAAGTGCTGAGCTCTCACTAAAGGATTTTCCACATTCACTGCACTCATAAGGCCTTTCTCCAGTGTGAACTCTCTGATGTTTGATGAGGTTGGACTTGTTGCTAAATAATTTACCACATTCCTCACATTCATGAGGTCGCACTCCAGTGTGAACTCTCCGGTGCTGAATGAGGCTAGAGCTCTGCCTAAATGATTTCCCACACTGCCCACACTCATAAGGTTTTTCACCAGTGTGAACCCTCCAGTGGTCATTGAGGCTATAGCTTTTGCTAAAAGATTTCCCACACTCACTGCACATATAACATCTTTCTCTAGTGTGGGTTTTCTGCTGCTGCACAGTTGTGTGTTCAAGGCTGCATGTCTTTATGTATTCTCTATAGTCAAAATGAGTTTTTCCATTGTGACAGACAGTCCCCAAATTACTTTTGCCATTTGACTGTTCCTCAATGCAAGTGGCTGGTTGATGGAGAAATTCTGAGCCGGCCAGGAAGTCCTTCCCAACTTCTATGCAGGCAAAGGGTTCCCTTGATTCATGGAATTTGTACCTCTTCATAAATAAAGCTCTTCCCACATTGCTTTTGAAGGGATTCTCTCCAAAGTGCTGATCAGTGTCTGCAGAGAAATACAATTGTTTCCCAGATGCCCCACACCTGTACAGTTTCTGCTGACAATGTGTTCCCTGTTGGTGATGAGTTATGTGCAAAATGTCTCTCAAGACCAGGCCATACATCACACAGGGAGGAGCCTTCTGAGGAGACAGACCTTCATTTGAAGTCCTTACTTGGGACACATCTTCTAAAGAAATATCCTGCTCAGAAAGATCCTCCTCATTCTCCATTCCATGCCAACAATCTGAAAGCAAGAAATGCTAGTGAACTGCTAGTGGGAAGGGGCAACTGCTACAAGCCAAGGAACAAATCCATGGGATTGTTTGTAAGACAAGGGAGTTGGGTTCTGGTTGAGAATGAGGGGCTCAGCAATAGTGGGATATAAAGATGACAGAATGGGGGAGAGTTGATGAGGCAAGGGACACACCATGTGATGTGACAGAAAGAGAAGAGGGAGAATTTGAAAGTTTATCCTCTGCAAACAACTTCCTGCATAACCTTCTCTGCTGATGATACCTAAGTGCTGTATGGAATGGTGTATCCAGGCCCAAGAAAAATATATGCCTTTAGTAGAGCAGCTGGCCTTTATGGACAGTTTAAGGACGTATGCTTATTTCATGACACAATATATAAAGGCGAATGTTGGAGAGCACTGTAGAAGTGGGAGTTCAGAAATGTGTAAATTAGCTGCAGGCTGGATATGAGAGTAGAAGTGACAAGTAGTGGAGCTGACAAATTAACAAAGTATCAAAATGACAAAGGAAAAAACAGAAATGAGCTCCAGCCACTGGCACTGGCACCAAAACACTACTCAAACAGAATATATATCTGCTACGATGCGAGCACAGCTTTCACGTCATTTTCTTAACCTGGGGCAGTCTTCCTCTCAGTTCCTCTTGATGTTGTTTGTGAACCAATGAGGACTATTTACCTCAATTCCAAAATGATACAAAAACATGGCACTTAGGGATACAAGTACTAAGGGAAAGATGGGAAACAAGAGCAGCCAGCATTGACCCAGAAAAAATTTAGCACACGATAGCCCAGAGAAATAAAACAAATATTAGAAAGAAAATTTCAAAGAAAGGTCTTGTAAGAATAGTACAGTCCCTGTAAGTATGAGCATTTCAGTGGCATGATCCCTGGTACAGGCAGTCATAAGGAAACATTGGTTAGAAGAAGGAAGTAGAACCTGGCGCACATAGAGGTGTTAAAGCTGGACAAAGACATCGAATCATGGAGAGGGAAAGAAGGCAGGATGCAGCAACGTGATTGCAAGACTTCTGATCCTGAGTCTCTCCTTGTGAGGCTACAGGGAAACAGGAGTTGGGGATGCTTAGGCAAAGAGAAGCAGTACACATCTCAATCCTAGTAACCACAGAACCTACCCAGGGAGCAGAGAGGGAAGTAGAGCCAATGGTCGTGTGTGAGGACAGACCTGCCTCTCAGAAAAAGGACAAGAAAACAGACTTGCTCGGGGCTCATGGGTGGGTGTCAGGAACTTACCCAGGGAAGTTATAAGGACCAAGTTCTCCACCATCACATCACGGTACAGGCATTGTTGAGCCTGGTCAAGGAGATTCCATTCTTCACAAGAGAAGTGTATGGCTACATCTTCAAAAGTTATATTGCCCTGCCATAATGGAAGAAAATCAAACCACAAATAGTCCCTTCCCTGAGGACACACAATCCATTCCCCCACATATTTATCTCATGCCCATTCCATTCCCAAGTTTCCAATTGCCACTGTACTCTTATGGGTTCACTGATCACCAGGCACAGCATCAACAACAGGCAGGTGGACTGATAACTTAGCCAGGGACCTGGCACAGAAGTATCTGCCCTTGCCCCTTTGTACCCAAGATCATGTCAGTCTCAATACAGGACCCCAGGACAGTCAGAGTTACTTGCTGTCCAAGTCACATCATTCTTTACACTACACATCCCTCATAACTAGAGATACCAAAGTCTCATGGCCAAAACAACTTCACTGTCCTACACCACATCTTCCTGATTTCCTTACCTCCTTCTCTTCACACCATTGGTGAAGGTAAATTCTCACCCTAGGTTTATGGGGATGACCAAACATACAATATCTGATACTGGATAGATTGAAGACAATCCTTGTAGAGGACGATGTATATCACTTAAGACTACATAGAGGTGTGGTCCAGAAAAATTGAACCAGGGGCTGTGGGATGCAATTTTTTTAGGACCAAAAGGGTAAGATACTCCCTGGTCCCTTCAATTGATATGTTTGGGTAACTACGTGGGCTGGTAAGGAGGTGAAATCTGCTACAAAGGAATAAGCAGAAATTATGTCTGGTCCCCTTCATAAAAAGAATTGCTGTGTGGAGATACTATTAGCTGGAGAAGAGTGAGGAAAGGAACTTATATTCAGTTTACTTGATATCATCCGAATTTTACCAGCTGTCAGGACACCACACAACACTCTCAGTATGCTTGACAAATATGAACAGGATCAAAAACTGCCCTGCACTTCTTATAGTTTCCACTAGTGGTGGCAGACAAGGTTATATTAAGCCCCCTGCCTGGCCCCAGACTTAGCCACACTGGCCACGTGTTCATCTCAAAAACTCATGACCCTACTCTACTCATGTCTGTACCAGATATCCAACTTTTCTCTATATACCTAACACTTTAAGATCTGCTCCACTCTTCATTCAACCCCGGGCCAGTGACTCTCACAGACAGATGTGATTACATCTGCCCCTGGCTTTATCTTCCAGGCAGAATGAAACACTAGGCCCCACTGAAGTCACTACCTAAAATCCTAGCAATTCCACAGATTGGACACCAAGTCCAGCCAAGTGTCATCTTGCCTCAAATATACCTATACCTCACAACCACCCCACATCCATTCCTCCTGTGAAAGCCTATGCTACCTGCAAAACATCCTGTTTGCTACCTCCTACTTTCATGGCCACTCACCTCCTTTACCTCTATTCCCATAATGTATTTGTAAAGCCGATTGCCATCAACTGGAAACTGAACCAAGAGGCACTGTTCTTGGCTCCATTCAACCCTGCCCATGCCCCCTATGCCTTCCACCATGAATCCTCAATGTGACTCACAGCTCACTAACTTTAGTCCACAACAACCACATTTTGGATGTCTCCACTGTCAACCACTTACCAGATTTCCACACCAGCGTATTCAGCTCCCCACTTAATTCTACCTCTCTGGTGGAAACAACTCTACACTCTTAACATAGCCAAATCAAAACTCCTGATGTCCCAGTGAATATTATTATTAATACCATCTTCTCCATCTCAGTTAATTGAAACTGAATTCCCTCAAAAACTACAGGGTCATTCCTGAATCCTGTTTCCTCAATGTCCAAATTAGAAGTTGCCTTTTAAAAGAACTTCACATCCAAAATGTAATCTCTAATGGTGGCCCATCAGCCTCATCTGAGTATGGCCCTAGCCTCCACCCTGATCTTCCTTCCCTCAACCCCTGTCTGTTCTCCACTCTGCAGAGGGACGGAGACTAGTAAGACCTCTGACCCTAACTTCCCACTGCCTCAGCACAGTCACCCAGCTTTGCAGGCGGACATCACAATCCCTACCCGTGGCTCCCCGAACATTCCCAGGTCAGGTTCCCCTCCACTCATCCGCAACCTCCAGGTGTCCGTTCTAGGGATGGCCTCCATCAGGTCCTGGCGTGGCCTTAGGACCCTGGGCTTGGAGTTTACCCAAGGTCCCACACCCCGGACTAGAAAAGTGGCACTGAAGTCTCGCGAGGCAGGAGGCAGGCGCAGGCTGGCGGGGCCCAGCACTCCCTGAGGAGGTTCCTTAAGCCACGAGAAGGGGCAGCCTGACTTCCGGGATGGTGGGCCGGCTCCCCCTCGCACCCCTGGCCTTGAGATGGGGGCCTGGCTGGCTGCCTCCCACCTGGTGCTCACGGCCGCCGGACTAAGCAATACGACCCCGCGCCCCCACGAGCTCGTCGCCCTTCCACCGGTTCCTCCTGTGAAGTCGCTTCAGAGAAACGTCTGAAACCCTAACAGAAGGCGAGGCCTCTAAGCCCCGGGCCGCGCCGGCGGCTGGTCACTCCGCCCCGTCCCCACAGGACGAGGCGGGCCGCCCGCGGGGCCGCGCACGCAGCGGATACCCCCGCCGAGGCCGCGGCGCTCACCCGCGCGGGGTCCCGCGGCGCGGCCGCCGCCATTGCACTCTCCCCCGGCGGGCGCGGTCACGGCAGCCCCGGGACTCTGCGCAGGCCCGCGGGGCGCCCTCCGCCCCCGGGCCGGTGCCTCCACCCCACCCGGCGCTGCTGGACACACCCGAGAAACGTCAAAATGGCCGCCTCCTAGGAAACGCCGGAAGTCCCGCCCTCGCGTTATGCGTTCATGGAAACGCCCACTTCCCGAGCTGTCATTGGCTCAGGCGTAGCTGCTCAATGCAGAGCCTTCTGGGTAATGCAGTTTCCTAGCTCCAGAGGTCACTCATAGGGGTGGTGATCATTTGGAGTTCAGGCTAAGCTCCAGGAACCAGCACAGAGGAAAGGACTCCTCCCTTCTGAAAGCGGAAGGGGCAGTAGCTGGTAGCCCAAGTGTTTGGAAACTTAAAATTTTAAACTCTGTTAATGTTTATAGCAGCTCAATTCACAATAGCTAGACTATGGAACCAACCTAAGTGTCCCTCAATAGATGAATGAATAAAGAAAATATGGTATATATACTCAATGGACTATTACTCACCTTTAAAGAAGAGTGAAATTATGACATTTGTCAGTAAATGGTTGGAGTTTGAGAATATCATGCTAAGCAAAATAAGCCAATCCCATAAAACCAAAAGTTAAATGTTTTCTCTAATATGCAGAAACTAATTCACAATAAGGTGGGGGGCACTAGGGAAGAATAGTGTTACTTAGGTAGAGGGAAGTGATAGGAGGGGAGGGGATGTGGGGATAGGAAAGATAGTATATTGAAACAAACATTATTACTTTATGTATATATGTGACTGCATCACCAATATGATTCCACAACATGTGCACTCAGAAAATTGAGAAATCATATACCATCTATGTACATCAAAGTGCATTCTACTGTCATGTATAACTAATTAAGACAAATTTAAAAATTAAAAAAAACTCAGTATGCACCTAGAAGTCAAATTTATTATTTCAGAAGCTCCCAAAGGTTATGAATTCAAATACATATTTTATAGAGTCATTCACACAGAGAATGTGTGCCCTCCTTGGGAAGCTTAATAAAAATTATTGTATTGCAATTAAAATGCTTCATCCTGAAGCACTGAAGTCAGTTGGTCAGCTTGTGTGCTTTCTGTTAGGGGCAAGAATGAAAATAAAGAGTGGGGCTGGGGATGTGGTTCAAGCAGTAGTGCGCTCACCTGGCATAGGTGTGGCCCGGGTTTGATCCTCAGCACCACATACAAACAAAGATATTGTGTCTGCCGAAAACTAAAAAATGAATATTAAAAAATTCTCTCTCTCTCTTTAAAAAAAAAAAAGAGTGGCATAGACATGCCTGTATATGATAGAGGAGGAATTTGAGGCCACACTGAAGCAGTAGTACAAAAGTGGATTTGACTGTGGCTTGCACAGAAAACATCTTTCCTGCCTACACAGTCAGTAAACAGTGTCCAATTCATTGAGCAATGCTTTTTTCCACTTAAAAACTCTTACTTGAGATCTGAGACATAGTCACTTCCTTTCAGAAATCTAAGATTAATCTCAAAAAAAAGAAATGCTCTTTTTCTAAGGGAAAATGAGAGATGTGGTGCTTTTTAAGAGGGTCAGTGAGCATACATTTGAAGGAAGTGAGGGATGAGCTATGTGTGTATTTTGGAATGAGTTACAGGTAGAAGAAGCAGATGAGTGGGTGATCTATGTGGTGGAGATTTCACAGGACTATGTAGCAGTGGAAGGCTTGAGACTCCACTCTACTGAGCCTTTATCTGCCTTGTCCATTGCAGAGATATTCAGGGCATGTGGCTTAGAATCCTTGGCTTTGGCCCTTGGGACCTGCACATGTACACTATTGTGTTCGCTAGCCCTGGAACTAGACATCATCACCTTTCCTACTGCAGTGATTCTCCTAGTTTGATTCCTGGATGTTCGCCATCAATGTCACTAGAAGACTCAGTGGAAATATACATTCTCAGTTCTGAACCCAGACCCAGTGAATCAAGAACTCTGTGAGTCAAGTTCAAATGTCAATTCACTGAGAAGATTTTTATTCATTTAATAACTCTTACTTGCTATCTGAAACACACTTTAACCGGTTTTTAGATTATTTTGTTGAGCATTTAGTAAATTTTATTTTTTCTGGTGTGATTCCTGCAGAACCAGGTGCCTGAATTTCTGTAATTAGCAGGAATTCTGTATAAAGCTACAAGGAAGAAAAGTGATCTATTACATATTTGTTTTTCTAATAAGTTTTTCAATTGTTTATTGAAAGGATACTACACTATATAAACTTATACAATGGAATGTCAAAAGTCTCAGATATATCTACATTCTGAATAAAAATGTTAGTAGCATTGTGTCTGCACATGAATCCATTTCTCTCTGTGTGTATCCATATTGTTAAATGAACAGGAAGTCATTAGTCTGAGATTGTCTCTCTACTCTCCACATATAATAAACTACAACCTAACTTAATACACAAACAAACCAAAAACCTAAGCTACAGGTATCACAATGGCCAATCACATGCTGTTGGGTTTTATCCAATCATACTAGTCAAGCAACTCATCAGACTATGCCTAAAAAAGGCCAACTGGCCTACTAGAGCCAACAGGGACTTCTTTACTGACCTATGGAAGCTCACAGCTCACACTGCTAGGGAGAACCCTCTGAACGCATTCTACTAGTTCAGGGCCTGCTCCACTCATGAATCTTTATATCCTCAAATAAACTTCTTACTTTAATTTGTCTAAAGGTTTTCTTTCAGCAATACATTAAAATATGTCTACATAAAATGATTTTCTTAGTAAAAAATAAATCATATTTTATAGCTTTTTACTTTACTTTTCTTGCTAGAAGAAGAAATGTTGGAAAACTTAAAGCTACTTTCTCATTTTAGACCTAAAACATCCTTATTTACAAACTTAGACCTAAATCTGCCTCTTTTAAAATTCTGCTTTGTATTTCATTACCTGCTTGATCCATGTGGGCCAGTTGAAAGCGAGAAGCCAGGTCCAACATAATGGTCCCCCAGGTCTCCCTCAGATGACCTTTCAAGGCTCCAGAAAACTCCATGGGTGTCTTTTGCCCAAGCTGTTTCTTTTCAGAGCTTCCTGGGACAAAGTATGCCTAAGTGTAAGCCTGGAGACTGGGACCTGTTCCCACATTTAGGTTCAGCCTTGGTGTCTGTTGTGATGTCTAGGACCCGCAGGGGGGCCTCATCATCCTCAACGAGTCCTGCCATGTTGAGCAGTCTCAGGTGGGATGCAGTGCCTGGGGACAGCTCTCTGGACCTGACCTCTGATGTGAGGGTGAGGGTCTCAGCCTCTACACTGATGGAACCCAGAGGGCTGGCCTAACAAGGAGGGCCTGCTAAGAAGATGAAATAACAGACTGACTACTACCACCTCAGGCCTTGGCTCTGAGCTCAGGTGCCTCCACCCTCTGATATTTGGGCTCCTTTCCTCTGTGCAGGCCTCTGTGTTGTCTATTGTTCAAGATATCAAAGAAGCTGATTCAGATATTTTAGAAAGTTTTATAGTTATGCATAGCAGGAGTATAATTCAGCGAGCTAACTCAATTTCAGATATCTATATTAGTATATATTTTTGTGTTGTTCTCAGTGGTACATGTTAAATACATTTAATAAAATGTAAAGTTTGAGATATTTTGATATTATAAAGGTTTAAAAATTCTGTTCATTAATCAAAATGTTTTCATCATGTTTTCCCTTTTATGACCAGTGCTTCATGCAGTGTAATATCATTACAGTCAGTGACCAAGAGCTACCGCTCCCAAACTCTAGATAAAGTAGAATAGTAGTATCACAAGTCTCTCCATTTCAGTGAGCCTAAGCTTGTATATTCGTAATTAACCCAAGTCATATGTACAGATGCCAAAAAATAAGAACCACTGCTGTAGAGTATTCACTTTTCAAAATAATACCCAGCCTATCTGTTCTGCATTAGTGCCCCAGATGATGAACATACTACAAATACTGATATAGGATATAGTTGTAAATAATATAGGAAAACATATCATATATGTGAATTGGCATAATACATATTATTATATGATATATAATACAACATTAGCATAAATAATATAATAAGAATTATCTGATAAATTATCTGATAATAAGAATTATCTGATAAAATTTAGTGTGATTTTTGTGTGTGTATATGTATGTGTGTGTGTATACACACACACACACACACACACACACACACTAACCTCAAATATTCAAGAGAGTGCCTTAAATTCCCAAACTGAGTTCCAAGTATTGTCAACAAGACAGAGCCTGAAGTCATTGAATGAATCACTACAGAGCTACAGTGGCAGAACTTGCTTGAAATATGGTTTCTGGAACTTGTCAAAAATCCTCAATCTGGCTTTCCCCAGGAAGCTGTTCCCAGACAGGTGATTAAGTGGAGCCACACTGCTGGAAACCCACCTGCAGGAGTGTGGTGAGAAGAAGCTGCAGGCCAGAGGGCCTTGCTGAGAGATCCTCACTCCAGGTAGTAGACCCAGTGGAGAAGCCTGTGACCTGCAGGAGCCTATGTTGGTTAAGTCATCCACACCTAGGAAGTAGGACTGGAAAAGTCCAGTGCTCTTCAGGTCTTTCTGGACCATCATGAGAGCAAGCCAGACAATGACTTTTTTCTTCTATATCCTTGAACTTAACTTTCATTTGTTATCTCATAAATGTCTAATATCTCCACTGAAGATCATAACAAATTATATTAAATATCCTTATATAATTGTTCATGCTATCTTATTTTATGGGACAAAACAAGATCAATAATTCTCTTAAACACAAGGTATCACACACTTCCAGCAGAACATCTTGAACTTACTACTCACTTATAAATTGGGAAAGTAAAACTGGTTTTCTGGAAAGAATAGGAATATTTCAGATGTATAATCAGTTGCAAAAGATACAAATTTCTTTCTCCAGTAGGAAAAGTAAAACTGAGAGGCACAGGCATCATTGCTTGTTAACATAAAGTAGCCAAATGTCTGGAATCATGAAGCTGGAACAAAAGAGGGGAGCACTGGAAAGTGGATTGGATTCAAAACAGGAGAAATATAAAGAGTTAAATGGAGAAGAGGAGAAAAAGTAGACCACAGAATTCACCAGGGCCACAATGGTGATATATATATGGTGCAGAGACCAAAAATTGCCAAAAATCCTGTGACAAATTTAGAGAAAATTATCTTTTCCCCCAGCAAGAATAATAGAGTGTAGAGGCATAAGGTCCTTACTGAAGAAGGGGTTAAAAGTGGATATACAGGTTTTTACAAATGCAAAGATGCTTATCACCCATAGTCTTGGACTATCAAAAATGATACATAAAGTACCAGGAGGGAAAACAATGAGTGGACAGAAATGAAGTTACACACCAGGATCAGGATGGCCTGGGTGACTCTGAGGACACTCCAGGGGAGCAGTGGGCACTGTGAATATACTGGACTTGCCTCTTGTGCATGAGAAGGATGCTTGCCTTGGAGCCATGGACCCAAACACAGAACAGCAGTGAAGCAGAGCATGGACACATACAGTGGAGTTGCACCAGCGCCAGAAACAACCCCAAACAGGACCCAAAATTGAATCTCTTAGTGATATTTTTGCTGATATGAGGGCCAGTCACCCTCATGGTGATCACCATGTGTAGAAGCAGAGGCACAAGCCAGGTAGGTGAACAGAGGGATCAACAGACTTGGCAGCTCTATGTTTAAGCTCCATCCACCTGGTGCTGCTGGGGCTGACTACAACTGCTGGAAGCAACTTAGGAGGCAGGTGGTGTACAGAGACATCCCTTGGGCCACTTGATAAAGATAGATGGCAAGTTTACATCCAGTGCCACCCAAGAAATACTTCCACCCAGACTCTATCACTGTCTGAGAAATTCTTCTTGAGATAATAGTCAAGAAGTTGGTCAAAGCTAGTGCTTTACAGTCAGGTCTTTGGGTATCAAACTCTTTCCACTCAATAAAATAAATAATGAAATAGAAGTGAGGAATTGCCAAGATTCCCACTGTAGTCTGGAAGAAGACAACTCCCACTGCTAATTCCCTGAGAATCATTCTCTTATCTGTGAAGGGAAGATAAATTTATTAGGGTTCAAAGACCCTGGAGAGAAAAATAAAGTATGTGTTACTTTTATTAAAGTGGCTTAAAACAAATTTTCATCATTTTATTATATTTATAAATCTTTCCCACTGATGAATGTATTCTAAAGCTTTGTTTTTTTTATATTAATAGATGCTTTGTGTTGAGCTTAGAGGTACATCTCATATGTGTTTAATAAAATTTAAATGTTTGAGATATTTAAATATCATCAAGTTTAAAAAATTTGCTCCATTAATATGTTTCTTTCATTTATTTAAAGCACTTTGCATCTCTGTGACTAATTTATAGTTTCTTTAAAAAAAGCCTAATTTCACTTAAAAATAATTCAATGTGACATGAACAGTTTGATTATAATACTTGTTTAACATCATTTCATAAAATATTTTGATAAGATTTGCGGATTGTTTGAAGCTAGGATGTTGAAACAGGGTATCCATCTTTATTAAAGTCAGAAATAACATTACAATTGTTATCAAAACTGTAAATTTTCAAAGGTGTAACTGTGTAGACAATATAATGGGAAATTAAAATATGGCAAAATATTACTAAATAACCTTTATTTTTGAAATCTGTTGTACAATTTGTTAAATTTAATTAGCTGAATCAATTGTATTTAATGTAAAAATTGGACACTTACTAAATATGGGAAATAAATATAAAAATATTACACTGTAATGTCAGCTTATCAATTCAAAGATATTTTTCAGATTTAAAGGAATTAAAATAAAAATATGGGGAACTCAACAATCAGTATAATTTTTAGAAAATAATTAAAGATTAAATAAATGAAGAGATATACCATATCACTCTATGTGGAATCTTATTATCATAAAGCCAATGTTTTACAAATAAATGAAGTTCTGATTAATGTCCAAAGGAACTTAAATAGTTAACCACTTCTTTTGAAATTAACCCAGCTTAGATCTCAAAAATTTGGAAAAGAAATTGGAGAAAATATGTACAAATCATATATTTGATAAAGCATTCATATTCATAGTTTACAAACAACCACTAATGAAAAAGAAGAGAAAGAAAACCAAATAATCTGATTAAAATAGTACAGGGCTAAATATATTTTCTTCCAAACACAAATACAAGTGGCCCACAGACCTATGAAAAAATGCTTAAATTACTAATTATTAGATAGATGCAAATCGAAATCACAGTGAGGGATTGATGATATAGCTCCATGATGGAGTGTGCTTACCCAGCATGTGCAAGGTCCTGGTTGTGATCACTAGCACCACAAACTCAAAACTTCACGATGATTTGTCAACTCTCAATCAGTAGGGTGGATCCCAGTCCAAACAAACAATAATAAATGGATCTTAGCCCAAACAAACAATAAGAAAAAATGCGCCCCAAACAGAAAACAGCAAGGGCTGTCAGGGATGTGGACAAATTGGAACACTTCTGCCACATAGTGGGAATGTAAATTGATGCAGAAAGGAGGTTCCTGAAACATAGAAAGGAGATTTCTGAAAAAAATTATGAATAGAATTACCATGTGATCCCAGGAATTTCACTTTTTGCTATGTATTTAAAAATTGAAATTGGAGTCTTGAAGATATTTGAATGCCTATTTTTCCTAGCAGCATTATTCACAAAAGTCAAATGCAATCCAAAGTTTACCAAGAGATGAATGCATAAATGCAAAATGGTATACACATACAATGTAATATTATTTATCCTTAAAGAGGAAAGAAAAGTTTTAGAATATTATTTTAGTTGTTGATGGATATTTATTAATTAATTTATTTACGTGTGATACTGAGAATCAAACCCAGTGCCTCACACATGGTAGGCAAGCACTCTACCACTGAGCCACAACCACAGCCCAAAGGAAAAAACACATGCTACAACCTGGATAACCATCGTTGTGTGAGGAGAAAGAAGCCAGTCCCAAGTTGTTAAGGTCTGTAAACAAGTCAAGATGGCGCCTGGCATTTTGCCAGAGGGAGTGGTTTGTGAAGTAACGCCAGTGAGCCATTAAGTGTGGAGCTTCCTTATTGGTTGACTGCTGTATCTAGTTTATGTTAATTAAGATAAGCTGTGTGTAATGTATATATACCCCTCCGGTCCTACAATAAAGGGCTCCCACTCCTGCTGTATCAATCTACACAAGTTCCTCGTCACCCCCCGGTTATTTTGCTGCAGCTGGACTGTGGCACCAAGTACTATATGATTCCATCTGGGTGAGGCATCCAGAATGTTCAAACTGATAGACACAGAACCTATAATTATGGCTATTAGAAGCAAAGGGAAAAACTAATAAAAAGTTTTTGAATGGGTATAGGATTTCAGTTTTGCAATGAAAAAAGTTTCTGAAGATTGGTGGCAGACCAATGTGAATACTCCTCATGTTACTGTACTATGTAATTTAAAATGGTTAAAATAATCACTGTTTGGGTATTTGTATTCTACTACAATTTCAAAAATTTACTAGGGTATTTTTGTTAATCAGCATACAGCTATAAGGATGATGGTCAAATAGTAATAACACAGGTTTAGGCACACAGCTTCATGGTATAGATTTAAGGATCAGAAAAATGAACTTCTATCTATGTCTGTAAAAAAGTTAGAAAGGCATTAGACCAAGGTGTTACATGGAATGCTTTTGTGGTTTGAGATTCATTCAGCAGTAGCAGTGCCTGTTATGAAACTTTCATGTGAGAGGTGTTGATGCCCTGAACCATGAAAATGATACCAGGAATGGAGAAAGCCAATCATACTTATATGTGTCTTCTAGATGTGAAGGGGACATAACTCTCCAACCACAAGGGGTATCTGTGGTTTTGAACAGGACAAGTAAATTCAGATCTTTATGCCAACCTAACTAAAAGTTTTATATTTACTGAAAAAGAGTAATAGAATGAGGTCAAATATCTGTATTGCTTCAAATGGACTGAATTTTCAAGAAAATACCATTGTCCAACACTTTTTAGTGTGCCTCCCCGCATTTTTTAGGTAGTATAAACTTTGATTCTAGTCTTCATTTCCTTCACATTTTTTAGTTTCTAAACTGATAACTGCATTATAATTTATCATTTTTGAAAAACTGAATCGATTAATATAGATAATCCACCCAACACCTTCCTATAATCCAGTCACTCAAACTGAATTTAAAGACTCCTCAAAGGCACAGATATTTGTGAGCAGGGGGAATGAAAAGAGAAAATATATGTCAAGACACTTAGGATAAGATGAAATGTACATGAAATAGAATAAAAGACACTTAGAAAATAACTTGAATTTTTAAACTGATAAAATGGTCTACTTTTCCTTACTATAATAAAATGGCTGACACAGGTTACTGATGATAAAAAAGAGATTTACTTATATTACATTTTTGGAGACTGAAAGTCCAAATAGTATATTGCATGATCTGCAAAAGTGATCCCTTGGATGTCTTGCCTCATGGTATTAATAAAAATGGCAGGAGTCCATGAGGTAGCAACTAAATGATTACATTTTGAACCAGAAGCAGAAGAGATACCAGTTTTTAACATTCCCTTCTGAGGGCACACAGGCCTCTCTGGGGTAAGGTTCATTGAGCGACAGTGGTGCCTACTATGAGACTGTCGTATGAGAGCTACTCAACCCCTGGATCTTGACAATGATATGAAGAATGAGGCATCCAATCATAATCATGTGTGTTTTTTAACCTCTTAAAATTTCACCTCCAATACCAGCAACCTGAGCACCAAGCCTCTAGATACAAGAGACTATAGGGGACTCCAAAACTATAGTGTTACCCTTGAGATATTAAATAATTCAGTACTTTGAATTGCTATTTCCTATATTTAGGAGAGGAGGGGCGGGTTTTTTTCCTGTTAAGCAGGTCATCTATTTTTTTTTCCTGTATGAACACTACCTCACGAGAAGCATTGTTTGTGTTTTACAAAGCATCATGAGATTTAAAGTGTTAGCCTGAGTTGAGAGTCTCCCCCAAACAAAGTTATCTACAATTCTCTACTAGGGTGCACTTGTATTGTCCATGCTTTTCAATGTAAAGAGACAGCGCGAGTTTGCCTGACTGGTGGACCAGCATGTAAAGGAAATATAGCCTGTTATCACATTACAGAGACCAGGTTTTATAAATACATCAATAATCGCATGGCTCCATCGTTGATGTTTTCACTAAACACTATGAGAAAAGAGAGAGAGAGAGGGGGAATGTATGACATCCAGGACCTCTCGTAAGTTCAACTGAGGAACATTTCCTCAGCGTCTTGACATGAGTAAGTCCACACAGAGAAGGCTCCAAGTCTAGAAATCACTCTATATGCACCCTCATTCTCCTGTGTCCAGGGTCACACACTCATTTATAAATTTTCTGTGATTAGGTGAGATCATGAGATCATTGACCCTGCACACCTAGGGAGGGAGGAGGAGAACAGGGAAGAGAGTGGAAGAAGGGAGCAGTGAGAACACGTGTGATGCTGCACTACAGATAAAATCTTCCAGAAAGTATCATGCTTCTGGAACAGTAAGCTGCCATAATTATAGATGTGGCTTTTAAATATGGACAGAATAAACGAGTAGTATTTTATTATAAAAATAATATGGCAAGTAAGCTCTTCCTCAGTCTATGTAAAATGAGAAGCAATTCATCATAAAATGGGGCAGGGAAAGCTATAAAGAGAGGAACTAGAATCTAGAATTTAAAAACCTAGATTATGAGGCAGATGACAAAATATTAAGTCTTCAATAACATAGGAGGAAACTAGTATACTTACAGGTCAGAAATTGAACAACAGAACTCTTTCTAACATAAGGAAAAGGAGAGGACTTCAAAGGAGAATACTTTAAACAGAATTCTCATACAGGTTTATTTTGTTGAGCAAAAAAAGCCTCAGAGCCCTGATGTCAAAAGAGTTACAGGGGCAGTGTGTGGAAACGCAGTGGATTCACAGATGGGAGAAAACACCTTCAGGATAGTCGCTCCCACAGTGCCCTGTTGCTGGGCTCCATGTGCAGGGCCAGGTGGGCTCTGATCCTGGCTCTCCCACCCATGTTACTTTCCAGTTACTTACCATCTGTATGACCTGCAGGGGTCCACTGATGGACAGAGCAGGGGAGGGGCTGTATCTTTAGGATCTGTATATGACCAGGATTCCCCCTTCACCTTTCTTGTGAAAACCTACATTCATGTCCTAACACTCTTCTTAGCTTCATAGTATATCAAGGATAATAGTAGAATATGATCAGCTTGTAAAGAACCCCTGGGTTTATATCACAGCACAGGAGAAACAGGGCCACATCAATGTTTATAGCAGTTCAATTCACAAATGCTAGACTATGGAACCAACCTAGGTGTCCCTCAATAGATGAATGAATAAAGAAAATGTGGTATATATACTCAATGGAATATTACTCAGCTTTAAAGAAGAGTAAAATTATGGCATTTGCCAGTAAATGGTTGGAGTTGGAGAATAGCACTCTAAGCAAAATAAGCCAATCCTACAAAACCAAAGGCCAAATGTTTTCTCTAATATGCGGATACTAATTCACAATAAGGTGAGGGGGCACTAAGGAAGAATAGTGTTACCTTAGATTAGGTAGAGGAAAATGGTGGGAGGGAAGGAGAGGGGATGTGGGGACAGGAAATATAATAGAATGAAAGACATTATTATCTTATGTGTATACGTGACTTCATGACCAAAATGATTCTATAACAGGTACACTCAGAAAAATGAGAAATTGGGGCTGGGGTTGTGGCTCAGTGGTAGAGTGCTCGCCTAGCATGCACAAGGCACCAGGTTCCATCCTCAGCACCACATAAATGTAAAATAAAGATATTGTATCCACCTAAAGCTTAAGAATAAATATTTAAAAAAAGAGAAATCATATCCTATCTATGTATGATATATCAAAGAGCATAAATGCATTCTACTGTCATGTATAACTAATTAAAACAAATAAAAAATCAAAAAAACCTTTAAATCAATATTTTTGAGTTTGGTAATTAGATTTCACCTTTCATATTAATTATTTAAGTTTTATAACAAAGTTACATTAGGCTTATAGAACAGTTTCTTTCTCCTCCTCCTCCTTCATACTAAGGTTGAACCCAGGGACATGTAATCACTAAGCCACACCCCCAGTTCTTTTCAGTTTGAGACAGAGTCTCACCAAGTTGCTATGAATGGCTTTGAACTTGCAGTCATCCTGCCTCTGCTTCCTAATTGCTGGGATTAAAAGCATGTGCCACCATGCCTGGCCAGTTCTTTCTGTTCTTGAAGATGATTTGAACAATATTTATTATCTTATTGTTTGGTACAATTAAACTCTTCTGTCAGAGTCCATTATTTGACTTTGGAGGTTATTTTGAAATAGAAAACATAAGTAGTTGAGATTTATGATAGATTGTTCAGGAAAAGTCTGAGAGTATCACTTTATTTTATTTAAAAAATTCGCAGTTATTGATGGACAGCATGCCCTTTAAATTTATTTTTTAATGCCATGCTAAAGATGAAACCTAGTGTCTCACAGGTGCTAGGCAAGCACCTTGCCACTGAAGCACAGTCCCAGCCCTGAGAGTATAAATTTAGAGATATAAGAAAGATAAGAATTAATTTTTGTGGACTGTTCAACTCCAGGGCTGCAAATACCCCAGTGTACTGTTTGCCCATCCTGAAGGACTCTGAGGACTCAATGGAGAGGTATGAACATTTCATTAATTACTCACCCCTGGATTGTGATGGGAAGGGCTACAATGAAGGGAGCACTATACCTATAATCTAGTGGAATATACAGGATAGGCAGTAAGTCCAAACTGCAGGTGGCTTTCTTCAGCTGCTTTTTAGGTACATTCCTTTACTTTACAACAAGGGTCACTCTGTTTATATCCTCTTCTGAGAACTAGAGATAAGGAAAGAGGCAGGTCCTTCTCTCCCATTTCCCTAATTATCATCATTATAGAGACCTTCTTATCTCACTGCAATCTTTTCTAGGCACTGATTTTTAACTGAATAGTAGACATTGCATGTTAAAAAATTCTAGGAGGTTGAGATTATCAATGCAGTGTCCAAAATAGGAGTAGTTTTGGAGGCTCTGCATAGAGGTAGGTATAGTGTTCCAGGTATAGGGAACTGCAAGGGCAGAGACTGGATGTTGGGAAAGAGCATGGCACTTTTGAAAAAGTTAGACTAGAAGACAAGAGCAAAAGAGTAATACAAGGGCCTGGCAGTGATGCACAACTATAACCCCAGTGGCTTGCTGATTCAGAAAACGTGCAAGTTCAAAGCCAGCCTCAGCAACTCAGTGAGACCCTAAATGGCTGGGGATGTGGCTCAGTAGTTGAATGCCCTGAATGGTTCAATCCCCAGTACCAAAAACCAAAATAAAACAACCCCCAAATCCAGAGTAATTCAAGGACGGTGACAGAGATAGCCAGCCATTGCTGATGAAACAGCCTTGCAGAACATGCTGAGGTTGGGGGGTTATTTCCACTCTAAATCTGATCGATGCACCTGGAAGGAACAAAACAGGAGTTCATATGTCAGGGTGGGACACAGGTCATTAAGAAGGCAGCTGCTACCATCACATAAGTTGGTGTACAGACGTCTCCACTGAGTCTCACAATAAAAAGTACCATGTGCTATTAAAAAAAAAAAAAGCAGACCTCACTAAATAAATGAGCCAGATGTCAGACTCTAGGAGTTCTAATGTCACCATAGGGTGAAATCAGGTAACTGAAAAAGACTGGCAGGAAAAGACTGCACCTAGCAAGGGATAAAGCTAAGTAGAATGATTTTACTTGACCAAGGCTATCATGAGCGAAAAACGGTCACATACTAGAGAGTAAGCCAGAGTCAATTTGCACTTTCATCGCAAGGGACATGACGCTCCTGGCATGTGATCATTATTGAATGTTTCAATGGATTCGCTTTTCAGACATCAGTATCTTAAAGACAAAAAAAGAAGCCACTACCTCAGCCTAAATAGATGGTAACTGCAAAGATAGACCTAATGACACATTAAGCCCTCCTCCTTGCACATACCCATACAAACAGAAATTCCAAAACAGCTTGTTAGTTCGAACTCAGTCCAACCTCCACAGAGGAGCTGCGAACAGGGACTTCCAGGGCTCAGTCCAACCTCTATAGGGGAGCTGTAGGCAGGAAGTTCCGAAACTCCGCCCATCCGCCGCAGTGGAGCCCTGGACAGGAAGTTCCGGGACTCAGTCCAACCTCTGTAGGGGAGCTGTAGGCAGGAAGTTCCGAAACTCCGCCCATCCGCCGCAGTGGAGCCCTGGACAGGAAGTTCCGGGACTCAGTCCAACCTCTGTAGGGGAGCTGTAGGCAGGAAGTTCCGAAACTCCGCCCATCCGCCGCAGTGGAGCGCTGGACAGGAAGTTCCGGGATTCAGTTCAACATCTGTAGGGAGCTGTAGGCAGGAAGTTCCGGGACTCAGTCCAACCTTTGCTGCGGAGCTTCAGGCAGGAAGTTCCAGGTGGCACTGGTCCGCCTCCGCAGAGCTTGCCTCCAGTGCAGCTCCCTAGACAGAAGATGTTTTTAACCTTATCCCTGGAATTTAGCCTTCAGTCCCATGTGAGAACCCGTGCCAAAAGTTATGTGCAGGAAACGTTGCTGTGCTTGGACTCTGGATAGGACATAATGACCGACAGGTGGAAGTGGGCTAGACCAGGCGATGGTTTAGTCGATTTGTGATTCCTGTGAACAGCCAGGACCGGTTACTGTGGGAGCTGTGTGTCCTGGGGAATGGACAGGCGTGCGTTTCACCTACAGAATCCAAGCCTACCAACTGTGCAAGGGGGAAGGAGGCAAAGAGCTTTATTTGCCCCTTTATATTACCTGGAGACTCCAATAATTGTACTCAGGATCCAGGTATGAAAACCAAAGCTATCGCCATACTGAGTGTTGGAGAAGACATGGACATTCAGGATTTTTTTTTTTCTGCTGTCATGGATTCAAAAAGAAAAGGAAAAATAAAAGCTCACAAAATGTTTTTCTTTGCCTCATTTATTAAAGAAATGTTTTCCCTTGTGTACCAAGAATCATATGCAAAAATGTCCACAGTAGCAAAACACCTGGAGACAGTCCATGAAAGAGGATGAATAAATGAGTCCCACCCAATAGAGCACTGTACACAGCCCCATAGTTCTGTAGAGGGACCATTAGAGATGCACAATTCCCCCTTCCATGTTTTAGGGCATTCCTGCATGACATCCTCTAGTTAGTTAGTGGGTTTGAGCTCCAATTTCCTAGTGGAAAGCATCCCACCAATACATGCCAACAAGTCGATCTATATATGCCCATTCACCTCAGATCTGCACAGGATTTCTTTTTCTCCGAACTTCCTTTTAAAGCTGGTTCTGGAAATAAATTCCCCTTCCCTCCTTACCTGCCATTCTTGGAAGAAAATAATGGGAAATAGTTGTCTTTTTTTGTCATCTGTTCATAAAATTACCTTCTTCTGCTTTAAGTTATCAGTCATATTCAGTCCTAATTTAGTTATAAACATTTCCAGTAAATTGAAAAAGTCATCTTGCAAGACCTGCCTTCAAATATCCACCTCTGCTCAGGATGTTTTTAGGTGTCTGTGGTTACAGAATAGAGTGTGCTGGGATGATGGGGGCAATGGGTAGTGAAAGCCCCTCTGGACACTGTGAGGTGGTGGTGTTTTGTCCTCCAGGATAGATCTTTTCATGTGGGCACATTTTTTTTTATTTCTAAGCGGCTAATAGCATGAACATTACAGATTAATTTGTTTACTCAACAGATATTTATTAAACATGAAATATCAGTCACTTTTCTAAGCACTTGGGATACTTTAGTGAACAAAATTGACACATGTGGTGCCCTCTTTAACCTTACATTTTCATGGTGAGAGACAACATAATCAGGAAGTTACATTGTATGTTCTCCATGGATAAATACTATGGAAATACACATGTATGCAATATATGCATTCAAATTACATAGGGGCAGTAGTTGAGGAAGATTTTGGTGTGGAAGAAACACTTTTGAGTCTAATTTTCTGGTGAATCCTCAGGTGACGGTGGTATGTAGACGATTGGCGGTAGCTTCTCTGGCACAGGGAGCATGTATAGGGCTTTTCTCCTGTGTGAATTCTCTCATGGGCCCTCAAGTTGGTTTTGTGGCTGAAGGATTTTTCACATATGCTGCATTTGAAAGGCTTCTCCTTTGTGTGAATCATCTGATGCACATGTAGGTCTGACACCTGGAAGAAGCCTTTTTGACACTCAGCACAAACAAATGGCCTCTCATTTCTGTGTCTTCTCTGGTGGGCTAAAAAGTGACAGAGATACCTAAAAATCTTGGGACATTCCTTACATTTGTATGACTTTTGAGCTCCACGGTATTTTTCATGGTGTCCCCCACATGTGGAGTTTCCCTTATTGCTCTGGTGGGCAGGGACAAACTCGGAGGAGGGTTGGTCTGAGGTGGGGAGAAACTCTGGTTGCTCCTCCACAGGGACATTTTGGGAAGAAGGTCCCTCCAGGGGCCCTTTCTCAGAATTAGATGTGACTCCCCTCCTGGAGTCGTGTGGGTTCTTACAAGAAGCACCTCCATCTTCTAACCTAAGACAGTTATCTTCCTGGATAATGAGTAGGGAAGGTGTTTGAGTTCCTTGACAAGTAATACTGTCATTTACTTGAGTATTTTTCCAGAAGTTGTTGCATGCCTTTTCTTTATCTTCATTTCCTGTGGAGGTAAAGAAGCCATGAAATGAAGTTGTACTCAAGAAGGGCACACACAGAATAACCCTCAGGGTGCAGGTCTGCCTGCCGACTCACCTTGCCTTGTCTCCAGGGGAGAATCCTGAAGAGCCTGGAAGGATATCCCTTTATTCTCTCCTGTTGTGTTTTCTGCTGATAGCTGTTTTTTGAGATGAACAATAACTTCTTTTAAGGGCATATTCTCAGAAAAAAGGGCTTCCTGTCCTTGCATGTGAACACGTACCTGTAAAGAAAGCCATTTCATTTTTATCTGTGAGTCAGTTGTGTAAGGAAAAAAACTTTTTGGAAAACTTGCCCTCAATAGACTATCACAAGATTTCTCAACTCTGAGTTACCACACCTTGTCTAACCCTATCTCTGATGGTGCTATTTCCATTGTTCACAAGTTGTCATGCTTTATAAGTATCTATGAACATTGAATTTGTAACTATAGAATAATTATGCCTGGGGAAAATGCTGTTTCTGGTGAACTTCTGGCCACAATATTTTCATCAACTGGGCAACACATAACCTTGGTTTATGTGTATCTACTGAAAGCATCTCATTTAATATGCATTCTTGATTAGTTATCACTGATTAATAAAATTATATTTTTTCATGATTAATAATATTATATTGTGGATCCCTAAGGAAATAAAAGCTCCTGTCACAGTAATTCTTAATCCTTGAGGTCTTCACTCAAATGTTAATTTGTTATAGATTGCCACCACTTCTGCACAAACTGAATCTATTAACGTCAATTAATCAATGTGTTTGGCTCCTATATATCCTCAGAATAAACAGATACATATTTTCTGTTAAGTAGAACAGTGAAAATTCTCCTTGGTGAGAAAGAGTGGTTGGGAGAGAGTGTGATCTGAGGAGAAATCAGGTCTGCTAGGACTTTCTTCTATTTCCAGGAAACTGTACTAGACTGTGCTCCTTCCTGACTCTGCTCTGTCTCCCACCAGAGTCCGTGACCATCTACTCACCAAGACTGGTGGCTCCATGCAATCATCAGTCAGGTCTTCCATTAATTTCTCCAGGTTTCTTCCATTTGATTCCCATTTCTCTTTCAAAATGGATCTGTCCCTGCAGTTTCCATTAATCATAAACTGCTCCAGGACCAACTGAGAAATGATCTCATCCTTACTATGCTTTTCCGGCTGCAACCATGAGTGAAAAATCCCATGGAGTCTCTGCAGCTCCTTTCTTGCATTTGAGTCACCATTGTCTGGAAGTGAGCTGAGCTGAGAGCTTGAGAACTCAGAGATGATCTCTCCGTTCTGGACAGCAGATCCTTGGGTTCGTCTAAATTCTGTGTTTTCTAATTCAAAATCATTCTGGGATGTTTTACACTGAGACGAGTTTGTGAGATTTGAAGCCATTCTTAGCAAAAGTCCTCAGGCTCAACTTTGGCACATTAGTCTCTGCTGTCTCGTTTCCCTGAGAATCTGTTCCAGCGATTGGTGGATGCTTAGCAGATGTAAGCTAGAAACAGAAGAAACACACAGTTAGTTAAACACAAGTGAAGAGTGGAAAATTTCAGGGACAGATGCTTTTATGGATGAATTCTATCAGACATTGAAACACTGTAGGAAGAAACTCTACCTATTTTCATCAATGAGGTCATCACTTCTCAGATAATAAAATCTTACAAGTATGTTCAAATAATTCAAAGCAAGATATTTCCAAATCAAAATTTTCAAAATGCAAGAAGTTTTGATTAAGCTCCATATGGTGGCCCTGGAATCCCAGAGACTCAGGAGGCTGAGGCAGGAGGATTGCAAGTTTGAAGCCAGTCTCAGTAACTTAGTGACACTTTGTCTCAAAATAAAAAATAATAAGGGCTGGGAATATGACCTACTCCTAGAGCACCCCTGGGTTCACTCTCCAGTACCCCCCAAAAAAAGTTTGGGTTAAAAATCATCAACTGAATTTACCATGTTAATAGATTATAGAAGAATATAACATAATCATATTTTATAGTAGATGCATTTAAAATGAATGTTAGTACTCATTTCTGAAGAAGGCATTTAATAAACTAAAAATTTGAGGAAACATACTTGATGTGAGAGTGTTTTTGTAAAATTACAGAAAAATATTCTTAAAAGTTTTCTCCCTAAAGTCAAGAGGCACATATCCTATGTGATCTCTGAGACATTAGACTGTTTTTTAACCAGTAAAATAAGGAAGGAAAATCTATGAAATATCATTGTAACACTCCTTATTTTATTACAGAACAATGTTCAACAAATATTAGTCTTAATGAATTTAGCAAGGTGTCCAGTAGAAGGCTAATGTAACAAAATGAACTGATTTTGTATTATTGTGTTATCGATTATGGATAATAGTTAAAAATTAAAAAGAATAAACCTTTCCACTTACATTACCATGGATTGGAAGAATCAACAATACAAAAATGTCAGTTACATCCAAATGCCTTTATAATTCAATACAATCAAGAAAATTCAGCAATACAAACCCACTTTTTATCTTGTGTGTGAAATTTGACATGATGATTCTAAGGGCAACTCACTAAAATGAATATGCTTTTATTCTCATTGATGCATAAAGGAGATGTTACATTTACTTTAGAAAACCTGGAATTCAGAATTGTTTCTCAAACCCTTTGTGATGTATGTAAAAGATTTTAAAAGCCTAGTAAACCTTTTATAGGTCATACAATCCAGGAATGATTTTCTCAAGGATCCAGGAGCCTGGGAGATTGGGTGCATATTTCCCACTTCCTATGAGATGGAGCTAGCCTAACTCTTGGCTCTAAGTTGTAAATATCCCTCAAAGACATATAAGAAAAATTTGCATCCTCACAGTCTGTGACAGTCCTATGTTTCAACCTAAATATATAATGTTAGATGGCACAGATTATGACTTATTCATATAAAGGGATATTTGTCAGCAATGAAAATAGGCAAACAGCTGCTTCATTAAATTAAATTAAAGTTAAATTCAAATAATAACATGGACTGGAATAACCCATACACTAAATTTTGTTTATTATTATACAGTATATGGAATTCAGAAGTTATGTTATAAATATTAATACACATCATCACATGGAAATTCAGAAGTATATTATTGGTATTAATATATCATCCACACTATATGAGGGTATTGGTTACTTCTGCAGCTAAGGAGAAACTGGAATGGCACGTGGGGGCATCCCAAGAGGGCTCTATCGCCATGGTTTCCAGGTTCAGATGGTAGCACTTTATCTTTTCCCAAGGAAACTAGTTACACAGTAGTACTGGCTCTTCCCTGTGCTATAGACTATACTTCTTCTGTGGTGACCTTGTCAGGCAAGCACCTTACCAGTATCCCCCAATACCGCAGGATTTTTAAATTTCCTGTATTTGAATCAGACTTTAACAAAAGTGCTCATAAGAGTGTAAGTGTGGTCTTACATTATAATTACATTATAATTCATGCAATAAAGTTCAATAAAATTCATGCAATATGTTCTTTCAAAAATTACCAGAATTTATGAGAAAAGGTGGATAGTCCACAGTAGCAAAAACATGACAAAATGAAGACAATTTTGTCAACAGATAAATGGATAAGAATATGTAGGATAGATAGAAAGACAAATGGGGTGGGAGAGAGGGAGAGAGAATGGAATATTATTCAGCCTTTAGAAAAAAAATGTCCTACTGGGCTCAGTGGCACATGCCCATAATCCCAGCATCTCAGGAGGCTGAGGCAGAAGAATTGCAAGTTTGAGGCCAGCCTCAATACCTTAGTGAGGCCCTAAGAACTTGATGAGACCCTGTCTCAACATAAAAAATAAAAAGGGCTGGGGACGTGGTTCGATGGTTACATACCCCTGGGATCAATCCCTGGTGCCAAGAAACAAATAAAAAGGGCTGGAGATGTACCTCAGTGTAAGGTGCCTTAGGTCCAAGCCCTATCACTGCAACAAACATCTCACCATCACTTGTATACCTTAGATTTAAAAAATTTTCCCTTTCTAATTATACGCCAGGGAAGTTGAGCAGATGGGGAAAGAAAAAGAGGCCAAAATCCACATAAATGACATTTTCCTCTGGGCTGAACACCATATCAACATTTGTCCTTGCTTTTTAAAATTTGCGTATACCTTGAGAGTTTGGCATCCAGCAGAGGTGGAATTCTGTATGCATTTAATGAACTTGATTTGTGATCAAAAATCACATTACCTGAATAACAATAGGCACACCATTTGGAATAAGGATATAACATTTAATCACCACCTGTTTTGGTACTGGAGATTGAACCCAGAGGCACTTTACAAGCTACATCCCCAGTTGCTGTTGTTATTATTATTTTGGTAGCAAGGATTAAACCCATGGCACTCAACCATTGAGCCACATCCCCAGTCCTTCTTTTGTGTTTTACTTAGAGACAGAGTCTTACTTAGGTGCTTAGGGTCTTACTAAATTGCTGAGGCTGGCTTTGAACTTGCTATCCTCCTGCCCCCACCTCTTAGTTGCTGGGATTAAAGGCATAAGCCACCACACCTGGCCTAATCCCTTTTTAAAATCCATGACAGCAGAATGCCTTACAATTCTTATTGCACATATAGAGCACAGTTTTTCATATCTCTGTTTGTATATAAAGTATGTTGACACCAATTCATGTCTTCATACAAACTTTGGATCCTGATGCCCATCACGTTCCACCATCATTTCTAACTCCCTGCCCCCTCCCTTCCCCTCCCACCCCTCTGCCCTATCTAGAGTTCATCTATCCCTCCCATGCTCCCCCTCCCTACCCCACTATGAGTCAGCTTTCTTATGTCAGAGGAAACATTTGGCATTTGGTTTTCTGGGATTGGCTAACTTCACTTAGCATTATCTTCTCCAGCTCCATCCATTTACCTGAAAATGCCATGATTTTATTCTCTTTTATTGCTGAGTAATATTCCATTGTGTATATATATACCTCATTTTTTTTATCCATTCATCCACTGAAGGGATTATAGGTTGGCTCCACAGTTTAGCTATTGTGAATTATGCTGCTATAAGCATTGATGTGGCTGTGTCCCTGTAGTGTGCTGTTTTTAAGTTCTTTGGGTATAGACCGAGGAGAGGGATAGCTGGGTCAAATGGTGGTTCCATTCCCAGATTTCCAAGGAATCTCCATACTGCTTTCCATATTGGCTGCACCAATTTGCAGTCCCACCAGCATGTGTGAGTGTGCCTTTCCCCCACATCCTCACCATCACTTATTGTTGTTTGTCTCCATAAGAGCTGCCATTCTGACTGGAGTGAGATGTTAGAGTAGTTTTGATTTGCATTTCTCTAATTGCTAGCGATGCTAACATTTTTTCATATATTTGTTGATTGACTGTATATGCTCTTCTGAGAAGTTGGACACAATACCTTTATTTTATTTATTTATTTTTATGTGGTGCTGAGGATGGAACCCAGGGCCTTGCATGTGCCAGGCGAGTGCTCTACCACTGAGACACAACCCCAGCCCTCTCATCCCTTTTCTATATCATTGCTTTATTTTTTTGTATCTCTCATTTTATATAGGGTTAGCATTTCAACAATTTATATTTTTTAAAAAAGCAATTTCATAAAATCAAAAGTGAGGCTTTTTGGCGGGCGTGACACTGGGTATGTGCATGTCTAATTGATCTGTTAGATGATGTTATTTGACATTTCGGTGGGGACCATGTTGGGACCCATGACCGAACACCCCGATCCCATCAGGGTTGCAGGCGATCACCTCAAGACATTGTAGGCAAGCTCTGAACACTCTTGCTTCTCCCTAAGCCATTCATCACTGAGCTAGTCAACTCCAGAAAGGGCTGATCTGCCCTCACACCCTCCCTCCCTCCCTCCCTCCCTCCCTCCCTCCCTCCTGCCCTTGGGAATGTGCAAAGCCGTTCCTTATTCTACCAGGGCTTCTGGAGGCGGCTCTAGGTCGCACCAGTTCCGTTTTAGAGTTTGTGTCTGAGTAAGTTGAGTGCTCTCTTTTTAGGCACTGGAATCTAACCCAGGGGTGTGCTACCACTGAACTACATCCCCAGCCCTTTCAGCTTTTGATTTTGAGCTAAGTTGCTGAGGCTGGTCTTGAACTTGCAGTCCTCCTCCTCCCTCAGCCCCAAGGAGGCGTTGGGGTTCCAGGTGTGCCCCACAGCACCCAGCTTTGTCTCTCTCTGTTGGACCCATGCCTTATTCGCTCCAACCTCACAAAAGTTCTATCCTGGGATCAGAATCTGTAGGCCAGCCTCAGTAACTTAGTGAGATCCTCAGCAATTTAGCCAGATGTTCTCTCAAGATGAAAAAAAAATTAAGGTATGGGGACTTTGTTCAGTGGTAAAGCACCCTTGGGTTCAATCCTCAATACCAAACAGAAACGTTCTGTCCTCCTCGCCGACCACCTTCCTCCTCCCCCCAAACGCACACATGCCCTCAGCATATGGCAAAGTCCTCGAAATTCGAGCCAGGCTGCTGGGGTCCTAGTTTGGAGTCTGGTGCCACATGACCTGTGGCCCAGGCTGTTACCCACCAAGTCTCCATCTGGTCAGGGAGGCTCTGAGCTCCAAAGGCACTTTGCTCCCAACTTGTCATGGAAGCTCAGTTAGCACCAAGGAAGCCCTCAGACCAGCCGCTGGCCAGGGGTGGGCCCTCCACAGGAGTTTGCTAAACACAGTGCCCTTGCCAAAGGGCTAGCTGTTCAGTTCCTGCTATCTGTGGTCAAGCACCGTCTGAAAGGGTTAAGTGGAAAATTCCAGAAATAAATAATTCACATTTTAAACTGCATGTCACTGAGAGTGGCAGGGTGAGCGCTTGTGCTGTGCCGCTCTGTTCTGTCTCCTGTGCATCACCCTTTCTCCCGGGTGCCTGGAGGACACTGGCGTGCTGGCCACCCCTCAGCCTTCTAAGTTCCCAGCTCAGCTGTCACAAGCTGCGGGGCTTGTGTGCAAGTAACTCTCACTTTACTTAGTAATGACCCCAAAGTGCAAGGGTGGCGATGCTGGAGGTTGAGACACACCAAAAAGAGGCTGAAAAGTGTTTCCTTTGATTGAAAAGGTGAAAGGGGGGCTGGGCTGGGGCTCAGGGTGGAGCAGCGCTTGACTAGGATGTGCGAGGCCCTGGCTTCCATCCTCAGCACCACACAAAAATAAATTTTAAAAATAAAGGTATTGTGTACATCTACAAGTAAAATTTTAAAAAGAAAAAAAAAGGTGAATGTACTTGACTTAATAGGGAAAGAAAAAATAGCATGGTGAGGCTGGGTACGGTGGCCCAGGCCTCTAATCCCAGTGGCTCAGGAGGCTGAGACAGGAGTTCAAAGCCAGCCTCCACAACTTAGTGAGGCCCTAGGCGGCTCAGTGAGACCCTGTCTCTAAATAAGTACAAAATAGGGCTGAGGTTGTGGCTCAGTAGTTGAGAGCCTGAATTCAATCCCTGGCATCAAAACCAAAACAAACCAAAACAAACAAAACAAACAAACAAAAAACACTCCAAGGATGCTAATATCTGTGGTAAGAAAGGTGATATCGGGTTCAGTACCGGGGCCTGGGGGTGCTGCCCGGGCAGACAGAAGCATCGTGTTAGCCCCACGCCACTCTGATCCGCTGGAGCAACCTTTCCTTGAGATACAATAAAGAGGAGTCCTGGAAACACGAACCGCACAGCGCTCTCCCAGAGCCACCTCCTTCCGTCTCCCCAGGCCTTTACACGGAGCTCCCAACATCAAGTCCTTTGTGTCAGAGCAAGAGGTCTCTCCTGGGAGACCCCCACAGCTTTGTCACTAGGAATTTCTACCCAGTCCCTGTGCCTACACGTGGATGCACACTCACACACACACCAGGAATTGTTTTCCATCCTGAAAACTTACCTCCTTCTCAGGTGAGCTTCAGACGGGACACTCCCGGCTGCTCAGGAGCTTCTGCTCAGCATCAATCTGCCTCCCAAGCTCCTCCCTTTTATAGAGCCTGGGAGCCACACTGGGCTTAAGGTGTGATTGGATGAAGCCCGTTGATTGGATCACCACCACGGTTTCACCCAGGTCAGATTGAGGCTGAACTTAGGTCAGATTGAGAGGTGAAAGAAAAAGATCTTGTTACCTGTCACTGCAGTAATATCCACGTGGCTGACTCAGCCACGTGGATATCACTGCAGTGACATGTAACAAGATTCACACCAGCGGGAATGTAAAGTCCAGCCTCAATCCGACATCAATTCTGGTCAGGTCTCATGTCAAAATTTTATCAAATTTGTTGTGAGTGATTCATTACAAACTTACTAAAACTTTTTTAAAAAATTTCAGAGATTCATGGATTACAAATGGGGTAGAGAAACCCAGTATTCTCTCTCCTCCTGGGTCAGTTCCAAACAGAGGGGGCTCCAGGACTCTGGAGAAGGAATTCTGAACCCAGCAAAAAGACGGCAGGGGCCAAGGACGGGCACTTAGGAGGGAAGGAGAGGTGAGGCACATTTCATGTTTGAAAGATGCCACCTGAGGGCTGGGGGGTCAGGACTGTGGATCTGGTAGAAGGCTCCACCCTGCGCCTCCAGGAGGCCCCGATTTTCCGTGCTATTCTTGCTCTACATCTTCCCTGGGGCCAGGAGGAAGTAGGCTTCACAGGAGCTCATCCGTCAACACGGGGGCAGCAAACAGTCTCCCACATGGAGCTTCGGTGTTTGTCTTTTGGCAGTTGGGATTGAACTTTATCACTTAGCTACATCCTCAGCCCTTTTTATTGAGACAGGGTCTTGCTAAGTTGCTTAGGGCCTCATGAAGTTGCTAAGGTTGACCTTGAACTTGCTGACCCTTCAGCCTCCTGAGTTTCTGGGGTTACAAATGCGTACCACCAAGCTGAGCTCCAACATGGAACTTTGTAAACATTTTATATAATGAAATCATCCTGTTTTACTTCAGAGTTATGAGTTTTATACCCATGAATTGTTTTATCATGTAAATGAGCTTATGTCTTGATGTACTGATGACATATGAGCAGCCACCATAGAGATTTCCATTCTTTCACGGTAATGGGAGAGGTGGAAGGTATTCATCATATATGGTTTCTTTGGATTTTTAATTACAGGATAACCCATTTGAAAAGAGTCAAACAGTGCAAACACCTCGAATCTGCAAACACCTCAGTTTTCGTTCTGTTGGGGAAGCTGGATGGGCAGGTTTGGACCAGGGGGCATCTTGCTTCTCTCCCATGAGAACTTGCCTCCTCAGTGAGTCAGGCCAGAGGCAGCCTCAATCCCAGCTGGTAGGGAGGCTGACGCAAGAGGAGTCACAAGTTCAAGGCCAAACTGGGCAATGGAGCAAGATTGATGTAGCTCAGCGGTAGAGTGCTCCTGGGTTCAGTCCTCAGTTCTGCAAAAACTAAAATAAAAGATTTTCTCCTTCTTAACCAGATGGTCGGATTTCCAGGCGCTTTACTGGATCATCTTTATGATTCCTTTTCATTTTGGCGTTTCCTTCTAGAGCGCGTTCATCAGCGTCACCACAGAGGGACGTGGCAGTCGCGGCTCCCTGGGGCAGGACAGGGCCCCAGCATGTGACCCGAAAGGCCGCCGTGGGAGGGACGGGATGGTGCTCCCAGGATCCCGGAGGGTGGGTGGCTGAGGCTCGCGGGCCTGCGCCGTGGGCGCGGGAGGCTGCCACCGCTGTGGGGGGCGACAAAGGTCGGGCCTTGCACCTCCTTCCCCCGTCGCACCCGGTGGACCTCTGGGGGACTAGAGTGTCACGGGTGACCTCGCCGAGGGTCTTGGCCGATGGCAGCACCCGGAGGCTCGCTGTGTGAGGAGGAGACCTGGGCGACTTCCCGGGGCCTGTCCCTGGGCAGGAGCTGGAGAGGTCCCTGCGGCGGGGGTGGGACTCAGCTCGGCCCTCGCCGCGGTGGTGCCTGGACTTCGGGGCGGAAAAGACCTCGCAGGCGCCCGGGGGCCAAGCACGAGCCCAGTTCGCTGAAGGGCAGCGGGCAGGGGGCAGGGGGCAGGGGCAGTGGGCAGGGGGCAGGGGGCAGGGGCAGCGGGAGGTGGGCAGGGGCAGCGGGCAGGGGGCAGTGGGCAGGGGGCAGGGGGCAGGGGCAGCGGGCAGGGGGCAGGGGGCAGGGGCAGCGGGAGGTGGGCAGGGGCAGCGGGCAGGGGGCAGGGGGCAGCAGGCAGGGGGCAGGGGCAGGGGGCAGGGGCAGGGGGCAGGGGCAGCGGGCAGGGGCAGCGGGCAGGGGCAGGGGGCAGGGGCAGGGGGCAGGGGGCAGGGGCAGTGGGTGGCCGGCAGCGGGCGGGGGGCAGAGGGCAGCAGGCAGGGGGCAGCTGGCAGGGGCAGCGGGCAGGGGCAGGGGGCAGGGGCAGCGGGAGGTGGGCAGGGGGCAGGGGCAGGGGGCAGGGGCAGCGGGAGGTGGGCAGGGGCAGCGGGCAGGGGCAGGGGGCAGGGGGCAGGGGGCAGGGGCAGTGGGTGGCCGGCAGCGGGCGGGGGGGGGGCAGAGGGCAGCAGGCAGGGGGCAGCTGGCAGGGGCAGCGGGAGGTGGGCAGGGGCAGTGGGCAGCGGTCAGGGGCAGCGGGCAGGGTCAGGGGGCAGGTGCAGTGGGTGCCGGGCAGCGGGGGGGCAGGGGCAGTGGGCAGTGGGCAGTGGGCAGGGGGCAGTGGGCAGGGGCAGCGGGAGGCGGGCAGCGGGGGCGAGAGGGGGAGGCCGTCGAGGCCGGCGCGGGCCTCCCTCCCCCGGAGGCCCCGAGGCCGGCCGCCCAGAGCAGCCCCTCCGCAGCCTCCGAAGCCGCCGTGTCCTCCGCGACGTCTCCTGGGCAGGACTCGGGGTCCCAGGAGGCGGGAGAGGCAGGTGGTGTCGCCTCGGCGCCACCAGGAAAGCTGGACGGCCGCAGGCGCCCGGACCCTCGAGCCCTGGCGGAGGCCCGTCAGGACCGCGAGCTGCGGGGCGGGAAGGACGTCGGCCCTTCCCCGGGGGCGCCTTCTGGAGGCAAAGGCTCCGACTGCCGACTCGGGGGACTCGGGGGACTCGGGGACACGGTTTCTCATTTGAAGGACATTAAGGACACGGTTAGACTCTGCGCAGCGCTGACGGCCTCCTGGGGACCCGCCTCCCATCAGGTCCCCAGATGCCACTAGCTTGGTGGCGTTGGAGGCAGGGGAGGGCTGGGCCTGGCGTCTGACCCGCGAGGGCCTCCCTGAGCCGCAGCTCGCGCGGCCTCGCTGGGCGCATCCCTGGGCAGACTCCTTGCAGCCTCCTCCCTGGCGCCTCCTCCAGGGCGGCGCAGGCCAGTCGCCGGGTCTGCAGACTGCGCGGGCGGCCTGACCCGCTGCTTCAGCGGCCTTTCTTAGTTGGGGCGTCTGTTTCCCTTCGGTGTAGGAGAATGTTTTGTTCACTCCTGGAACCATTTCCCCATCCCATTTCTTCCAAACACTCCCTTGTATAAATTTATTTTAAAAAAATTTTAAAGTTGTTAAAAATATTTTCTCCTTTACTGATTTTAATTTCCTTCTTTGGATTTGCGGATAATAGATATTATACTTCAGATCATTGTTTTAATGTTGCTTTTCCCCAAGGATATCAGTCACTGAGTTAAACGGTGGCTGGTAAGAGAAAAATTATGAGAAATTGGATTGTTTTAAGGCTTTTCGGTCAACAGAAAGGGCTGGGGCTGTAACTTGGTGGTGGAGCCAGGATTCCAGCCCCAGTCCAAAAAAAAATTAATAAATAATAAATAAATAAATAAATAAATAAACAAACAAACAAACAAACAGAAGCCGTGAGAACTTAATGATGCTAAGAAACCAGGAAAAGCATTTTCAACTAATCTTTTCAAATCTGGAAACTTAAAAAAAGAAAAGTGTAAGACTCCTATTGTACCCATTGCGTTTTGGTCAAGGTTTACCTGCTGCGGCTCCGGAGGCCGCTCTGGGTTAAGTTGGCAGGACACAGCTCAGGATGGCTCTCTGTTATCTCACATACTCATCCTTCCGGCCGACTGAAGTGTTGTCAGGACCTACAAGTACTGTATTCATTGATTTTTGAGGTTCTGAGGATTGGCATGCTCTAACACTGAACTACATCCTTAGCCCCCTTTAAAAGCATTTTTTAAAACTTTGAGACAGGGTCTTGCTAAGTTGCTGAGGCTGGCTTTGAACTTGGAATCCTCCTGCCTCAGCCTGTGGGTTGATGGGGTTACAGGCGAGCGCCACCACGCCTAGGTAGGACCTACAAATTAAAAACAATACGGTCACAACCTCATGTCTGGATTCTAGGCTGGGACTGATTCCCACACCCCTCCCCAACTTTACTGGGGATGGAACCCAGTGGTGCTGAAACATTGAGTCACACCCCCAGCCCTTTTTATTCTGAGACGGGGTCTCAGTTGCTTAGGGCCTTGCAAAGTTGCCTGGGGTGCCTGGAACTTGCCATCCTCCTGCCTCAGCCTCCCGAGTCCCTGGGATCCAGACATGCACCCTCCACCCAGAATAAGGGCGGTTTCAATACCCAGGCTCTTTGGTACCACGTGATCCAGGACCCTGGCCTGTCCTGGGCAGAAGAGAAGCAGAGTCACGTGCAGAGCCCTGTTGGTGACCTCGCTCAGCTGTTTCTTTACTGGGTGCTGCTGGGTTTGATGCTGTGCCTTCAGAATTTAAGTTGGAAGTGAATGTCCACGGCCCACGTGCTGGGGGCTGCTTCAGGAGACCTGCGCATCGGAAGTGCCCTCCCTCAGGAAGGGGCCAAGGGCTTGTAAGAGGCTTCACACGCCCCACCCTCTGCTCCACCAGGTCACATGACAACAGGGAGCAATGTTCCTCCCCCAGATACTTAGGCTATTCATTTTCTGGGATTACAGAATGTACCAGTATAAAGTATGTGCAGCTCTGAAGCGGTCATCAATAAACCCTAATGTACACACACTGGCAGCCACTGGGACTGAGGGGCTGGTAGTTTGTGAATGTGATCGTACAGTCAAGGGCATAGTGCTTTATAAACATGCCCCCTCTGAGTGTTCCAAACAGGAAATTCTCATCACTTTATAGAACCTCAGACTGAACTGTTAGATTATTTTAAGGCTCTTCAGTCAACAAAAACAAAATTCCAAGACTCATGTAAGAATGGACTTTTGACTCCAAATAAATCTTATTAATATATTAATAACATTCTTTAAATTGATATAAAAAACATTAAAATTGTACATCTTCATGGGATGGTGTGGGATATTTCAATAAATGTATACATGTGGAATCATAATGACTTCATTTATCACAACATTTTTTTAGGGGGTACTGGGGATTGAACCCAGAAGTGCTTAACCCCTGAGCCACATCCTCAGCCCTCTTTATATTTTATTTAGAGACAGGGTCTTGCTGAGTTGCTTGGGGCCTTGCTTTTGCTAAGGCTGGCTTTGAACTGGCAATCCTCCTGCCTCAGCCTCTGAAGCTGGAATTACAGGTGTGTGCTACCGTGCCCCAGCCATCATTTACCATTTTTTGATGAAATCATTCAAAATCCCTTTTTCTAGCTTTTTGAATATGCAGTATACAATTACACCCACTATGTAACAGCACTCCAAGCAACTCAATCCCATCTGACTGCAACTTAGATCACTCTTTCCAATCCTTTGTGAGGAAAATACCTTCAAAGTTTGATTTCCTTCCTTCCTTCCTTTCCTGGGGATTGAACCCAGGGGCACTCTACTCCTAAACTATAACCCCAGTTTCTTTTATTTGAGACAGGGTCTCACTAAGTTGCTGAGGCTGGCCTTGAACTTGCAATCCTCCTGCCTTAGCTTCCGAGTTGATGGGATGACAGGCATCCATCCACCTGGCTTAAGTTTATGATTTTCTTTTCAAGAACGGATTGAATTACAAACAACCTAACTGAATCACTGCCAATATCACACATTTTGCTTTCAACGGATTTTTAAAAATATTTATTTTTTTTTAGTTTTAGATGGACACAATGTCTTATTTTTTATGTGGTGTTGAGGATCGAATCCAGTGCCCCACACATGCCAGGCAAGCACACTACTGCTTGAGCCACAATCCCAGCCCTTCAATGGATTTTTAAAATTTCAGGTATAAACAGCAAAACGTCCAAACACATTTTAAATATTTATGCTTTGTCATTTATACATGCATCACAGTTTTTAAAACAAGCATTAAAACTTGCCCCTTGCTAACCACTTCACTGTTCCTCACTGGATCTCAGAGGGCAGGTGCAGCTACTGGAGCTGCAGTGGGACAGAGTGGCATGTCCCTGGCAGCCCTTCCCGGTTGGCTCCTGTCCAGTGACTGCAGTTGGAGTTTGAAATCATCCATGATTGGAGGCCAAACACTTCCAACCATGGCCTGGTTTATGACACCACAGAGTTGTCTAGACTGACACAACAGAGAACAGCTGAATAACACAGATTTTAAAAGTGTGTGACGTAGGTGGTTGTTCACTGTGTGGCAGGAAAAAAATTGTGGGACAAAAATTAGCTGCTTGCTAATGAAAAGTGAAACAGAATAACTGTTCATGTTTCTTCTTTCATAACAAAGAAAACAGGCAAAACATATGAACAGAATCTTTCCAAAGAATACATAAGGGTCACAAATCCATGAAAAAGGGTCCAGCGTTATGAATGCTTAAGGAAAAGCAGTTAAAACTACACACCTATTGATGTAGTGAATCCCAAGGACCACACTGAGTATCGGCAAGGATGTGGAAGAACCGAAATCCCCACAGGCCCAACAGGCCCCCCCCCCCCCCCCCCCCCCGCTCACAGCCTGGTGGCTTCTTAACAAGCTGACTGTCGCCTGCTCTGTGTCTCAGCCTTGCACCTGAGTCACTGACCCCAAAGTAGCTGACATAAATATGTAAACAACTGCACATGCTGTAGCAGCTTCACTGTTTTGGCATTAGCCAGAACCCAGAAATAACCTAAAGGAATGGACGAATGCAATAAAAATGAACAGCTCACACAGCAGAAGAATCTCAAAATAATAATCATGAATGAAACTAGAAAAATAAACATTTTGTGAATCAAGTCATCTAACGTCCTGCTGATAGAATCTAAGACATCGGGGAAGACAGAGTAAAGGTGGCCTGGCGGCCAGGGATGGCATGGGCCAACGAAGGGTGCAGAGCATTCAGGTAATAACTGCAGTGAGTCTAGTGGTTCACTGTGAGGTCCGGTAACCCCACACGAACTCCACCCCCTTCTTGATGACCTTATGGGGACAACCTTGCCTCAGTCGCAGAAAATATTAGTGACCGGTGATGTTCACTTCTACACAGGATGGTGGCTGGTCACAAAGCCACCTTGCTAGAGTGGGGATCTCCCTTCCCTCCATACTTGTTTTCCTGGCCTTTAGGGAAATTCCAGAAAGGCTACCTGAGTGGAACACACAAAATTTTTTTTTTTTTTCCTGACAATGACCGCAGATATGAAGGTGCACATCCCTGGAGACCGTGAGAATCTGGGCACACCTCAAACCTGCACCATCACTAGAATCTAGTTCTGCGATCTCCTCCAAGTCCTGTGATCCCAGTGTTTCTGTCCCAATCACAGATTCCCCAGGCACAAGCCCACAGAATGACGGGGATCAGGTACTCGACTCTCTGTAGTCGGCCTCCACGGTGCTAGGCATCACGTGATGTCCTGTGCCACAGTTCACGCTGCTCCGGGCAGCACTGGGAGTCGTCAGAACTTCCTGTCTCAAGGTGTCCCCAGCCCACAAAACATCCTGCATATACTCCACCACGTAGGACCAGAAAGCCCTGAAGCTCCTAGGGGCAACAATTCTTACTAGGACAAAACTGGGAAGAGAGTCGCATTCTTCCATTAAACCAATGTCTCTGAGGCAAGGAATTATGTGACCTCCCTGTGCCACCCCCACACACCACAGCTGTTTAATGCTGGCTGGGACCAATCCTGTTTTTAAGCCATCTCACACAGTGAACAGAATCCCAAGATTACATGTGCTCCAGACAATAAATGACAGTCCTCAAAACAAAACAAATGTGAGGCAAGTAGTTCCCAGGTTAGTGTCTTAGAGGCTGTGGAGAAAACCCAACCAACCACCCAAACAAAAAACCCCAACATCGTCACAAGAAATGTGTCCCTGAAAGTTTACTTTTATCAGGATCTCTGGTACAAAACTGGGTCAGGTTCATGCCCCAGCTTTTTGGAGAGAAGGGAATGTGGGCTCAGACTACTCATCTCCTCCAGCAATGGGAGAACACAGATCAGCTTCCCTGAACATGGTGGCGTGGTGACTGACACAGCTGGACTTAGCAAGTGGCAGTGAAATGGCTTCTGTCTCAGAAACTGTCAGTAACCTAAACTGCAAGGGTTCTGGACGCTAGGAACTGTAACACAGATCCTTGGAGCTTCCACAAACCTGAACTTAAGGGAATCTCTCTGCCACGCACCTTCAGTTGCTGGGCTTCAATCCAGGTAGGCTGCTCTTACAGGTGTTCTCCTCCAATGACTCCACTAAAAAAAAGTGCACATTCCCTATATAGCTAAGACCTTTCTCCACTGTGAACTCTCTGGTGTTGAACAAGGACAGATTTGCAGCCAAAGGATTTCCCACATTCACTGCACTGATAAGGCCTTTTTCCAGTGTGAATTCTCTGGTGTTGAATGAGGCTGGAGCTTTGGCTGAAAGATTTCCCACATTCACCACATTTATAAGGCCTTTCTCCAGTGTGAACCCTCAGGTGTTTAATGAGGTTAGATTTGCAGCTAAAGGATTTCCCACATTCACTACACTCAATAGGCCTTTCTCCAGTGTGAACCCTCTGATGGTTCTTAAGGTTGGAGCTGTGGCTGAAGGATTTCCCACATTCCTCACATACATAAGGCCTTTCTCCTGTGTGGACTTTCCGATGTGAACTGAAGCTGGAGCTTTGCTTAAAGGATTTCCCACATTTACTGCACTCATAGGGCCTTTCTCCAGTGTGAAGTCTCCGATGGTGAATGAGGCTGGAACTTCGGCTAAAGGATTTCCCACACTCACTGCACTCATGAGGCCTTTCTCCAGTGTGAACTCTCTGGTGGTAAATGAGGCTGAAGTTTTGGCTAAAGGATTTCCCACATTCACTGCACTCATAAGGTCTTTCTCCAGTGTGAACTCTTTGATGTTGAATGAGGTTGGACCTTTGGCTGAAGGATTTCCCACATTCCCCACACTCATAAGGCCTCTCTCCAGTGTGGACTTTCCTATGGCTGTTGAGGCTGTAGATCTGACTGAAGGCCTTCCCACACTCACTGCACTCATAAGGCCTTTCTCCAGTGTGCACTCTCTGGTGGATAATGAAGCTGGAGTAGTAGGTGAAGAATTTCCCACACTCACTGCATTCATAAGGCCTGTCTTCACTGTGGACTTTCTGGTGCTGAATGAGATTACATCTCCGAGTACAGGCTTTCCCACACTTGCTGCACTCAAAAAGCCCTTCACTTGTGAGTGCCCTCTGGTACTGAACGAGTGTATCTGTGTGGCTAAAAGCTTTCTTGCATTCCCCCCAGTGGTGAAGACTTTTTCCATTGTGAAAGGCCACCCCACACTTGTAACTGGCATTTGGTTTCTCCCCTGTGTGAGTGGCCTGTTGATGGGGAAATCCCATGCTGGCCAGAAAACCCTTCCCAACCTCTTTGCAAGTATAAGGCTTCCCTGACACATGGATCATGCAGCTCTTTATAAACAAGGTTCTGTCAATGTCACCTCTGAAGGTAACCCCTTTAATGTGCTGCCTCTGATGCTGTTGAAGATTTGCAGCAAAATAGAATTGTCTTCCACATGTGCGTGGCTTCTGCCCATGATGTGTTGTTCTGTGGTGCTGAGCCAACTGCAAAATGTTTCTCAAGACCAGGCCACATATTTCACAGGTGTAGGCATTCTGGGATGACGACCCCTCTTTGGGAGTCATGACACGTGACAATCCTTCAGATATGCTTGGTTCAGAAGGTGCTTCCTCTTGCTCTACTCCATGCAAACAACCTGAAAGCAGACATCAGAGGAGTAATGGTGAAGGACATGCTGCCTTAATTAGGATGTGGCAATGAATCACCAATGTACATCCAACAAGCAAAGAACCAGTCTATGCAACTGTTTTCAGGCTGAGGAAGCAGCTGCTAGACCCCAAGGTCCCCCAGTGGAATAGGCCTTACCAGCTGAGCACTTAAGGGTGAGAGACATGTTTTACACCTCATCCCTTTGTCAATGACTTCTAGCAGGACCATACCTGCTGGTGTCATGTGGTGCTATGAAGGGACCTCTAGACCCAGAAGAACTGGACTGGAACAGTAACTGGTTCAGGCTCTGTTAAAGGATACATGTACACCTCAGACCACAACATCAGAAGACACACAGGAGGCAATGTGAGTCCAGAGACAAAGGGATTTGCACTGGTCTGGATTGTAGAAAGGAAAAGATGGTAAAATGTCAAGAATATACAAGGGAAGGTAAAAGCAAGCTGCCACAAGCAATGACATAAAGACAAGGGCTGAAGAGGCAGGCTCCTAGCTTGACCTGTGTGTAACCCCAATGCCATCCCTTCCCTTTGTCCAGGCCCTCTCTGAACCCATCCTGCTAGGACTGGGATCACGAACATCCTGGGAAGCATGGAGGCTCTGTCACTAACCCCGGGAGGATAAAGGAAGAACAGGACATGTGAGCAGCTAACGCAGGTCCAGAACAATCCAGCAAATGGCCGAACACAGGAAAAGTAAGGAAGTTACGTGGTATAGATTCAAATACTGTACTACAATGTTAAATGCAATCTCCATGGTAACTACACACAGATAAATAAATAGCCATAGAAGTACATAAAAGAAAAGACAAGGAATTAAAGTTTCACTATAAAAATCAACTGAACACAAAATCAATATAGGAAATTGGAAACAAAAAAGCTATGAGGCATACAGAGTACAAATGGCAAAATGACAAAGCCAGTCCCTCTTGTCAGTGATTATTCTAAACATAAGTAGATGAGACTTTCTGAGCATAAGACAACAGACCATCAAAACTGAAGGGAGAAGGACTGGGGTTGTGGCTCAGTGGTAGCTGGCTGTGTGAGGCCCTGGGTTCAATCCTCAGCACCACATATACACAAAGTAAAAAAAATAAATAAATAAAAATTGAAGGGAGGAAGATAGTTTTACAATAATATACAGTTTTACAACAACAGTTGGAAACATTTACACCCAAATCTCAACAACAGACTAACCAGGGAAGAAAGAAATGAGGACCTGAACAGCCCAGTAACCCAACTAGACCTAACAACCACACAGAAGCACTCTGCCCAACAAGAAGGAACACTTCAAGTGCACCCGAGGCATTCCCCAGGACAGACTGGGTTGGGTGGAAAACTAAGCCTGCTAGATTTAAACAGACAGAGGGCGTCATACAAAGAATATTCTCCAATCCACTGGGACGAAGCTGGAAACAACAGAAGGAAAACTGGAAAATTTACAAATGTGTAGAAATTAAACAACATGATCTTAGATCTTAAACCAATGCAACAGAGAAGAAATAGGAAATAAAAACATAATATATGCAAATTTATGGGATGCAACAAAAATAGTAATAAGGGGGAAACATATGGCATAACCACTTATATTAAAAAAGAAGAAAGATCTCTACTTATCAGCCTACTTTGACATCTTAAGGAACTTCAAAAAGAAGCACAAGCCTGGAGATGGCACACGCGTGTAATCCCAGCAACTCAAGAGGATGAGGCAGGAAGACTGCAAATTTAGGCCAGCCTGGGTGACTTAGCAAGACACCGTCTCAAATGGATGAGGACATTGCTCAGTGGTAGAGCACGCTGGGTTTAATCTCCATTACCATAAAAACAAAACAAAAACAAAAACAAAAAACAATAAACTAAAGCCAAAGCTAGCAGGAAAAAGAAAAAAAGGAAGAGAAGTTAATATGTGAAGATAAAAACCAAATAAAATCATGAAACAAAAAGGTAGTTCTTTAGAAAGGTTGTCAATACTGACAGACCTTTACCTAGATAAGAGGAAAAAAAGAAAGTCAAATTACTAAAATCAGAAATGAAAGTAGGGGATTCTCAATCTTCAAAAATAGAAAGCAATAAAATTAGTAGTAAAACAACTGGATAACAGAAGAACTGAAAAATTCCCAAGTACATAAAACCTACCAAGAGTAAAAAAATGAAGAAACAGAAAACCTGAACAGTCCCATAAGTATTTAGGAGATTAAACTAATAACCAAAAACCAACCAAAAAAAGCTCTAACCTAATGGCTTCACTGGTGAACTCTACTACCATTTACTGAAGAACTCTTTTTAATCCTCCCCCAAAAGGTGAAGCAAACACTTCCAAACACATTCTTTAAGGCCAGTGCTATTGATTCCAATTCTGACAAAGACAAATCAATTTTCTTGATGACAGCTGATGCAAAAATTATCGGCAAAATATCATCAAATATCTGAATTCTGCAGCATTCAAAAAGGATTACACACCATGACCAACCAGAAGTTATTCCTGTAATGCAATAATGATTCAATGTAAGAAAATCAATTTTTTAAAAGGCAAAAAAGCACATGATCATCTCAACTGATACACAAAGAGCATTAAATGAAATGAAACATGTTTTTATGAGGAAAACATTCAGCAAACCAGGAACATTTTATAAAATTATAAAAGTCAAACAAAGAAAACACTAGATCGTGAAAGCTGAGAACTTTTCCTCCAAAAGCAAGAAGGAGAGGAGTATGCCTCTTTCTATCACCATATCACTAGAAGTTATGCAAGAGGGAAAAAAAATAAAAAGGATCCGAATGGAAAAAGAAGGATCAGAAGAGGAAAAAAAATGATCTCTGTTTACAGATGATATATGTGGAAACCTCTAAAGATTTCACTAAAAAAACTTATAGCTAATAAACAAATTCAGCAAACAGATGGATACAATACAACATGCAAAAATTGGTTGCATTTCTATATACTAATAATAAAAAGACAGGAAAGGAAACTAATAATTGTGGTTATTATGGCATCAAAGAGAATAAAAAAGCTGGATGCAGTGGTGCATGCCTGTAATCCCAGTGACTAGGAGGGCTGGGGCAGGAGGATCCCAAGTTTGAGGTCAGCCTCAGAAACTAAGACACTGTCTCAAAATAGGATGGAGCTCAGTGGATACAAGGGACTTACCCAGTGAGGATATAAGTGCCAAGTTCTCCAGCATCACCTCGAGGTGCAGGTGTCTCTGAGCCTCATCAAGAAGATCCCACTCCTCCCAAGAGAAGTACACAGCCACATCTTGAAAGGTCACGCTGCCCTGGCAGGACAGAGACTGATGAAATCATGAACAGCTCACTCTGGAAGACCCATGATCCTTGTCCCACACATCTGCGCCCATGTCCACCCTCCTCCCAAGCTCCTCAATTCTGAAGGGACACCAGACCCTGGTGTCACTGGTGCCTGCTCTCCTGGTGTTCCCAACAGTCACTGCATTCATTCGTTCTATTTTCCATTCTGCAACCAGATAAAACCTGTCAACACTTGGGTACGAAAACCTCCCTCCTCTAAACCCAACCTCCCACTGCCTCCACCTAACAGTGTGACACTCCAAGCCTGGCTCTGCCTCCTGCCTCCCCTCCACCTAACAGTGTGACACTCCAAGCCTGGCTCTGCCTCCTGCCTCCCCTCCACATAACAGTGTGACACTCCAAGCCTGGCTCTGCCTCCTGCCTCCCCTCCACATAACAGTGTGACACTCCAAGCCTGGCTCTGCCTCCTGCCTCCCCCTCCACATAACAGTGTGACACTCCAAGCCTGGCTCTGCCTCCTGCCTCCCCTCCACCTAACAGTGTGACACTCCAAGCCTGGCTCTGCCTCCTGCCTCCCCTCCACATAACAGTGTGACACTCCAAGCCTGGCTCTGCCTCCTGCCTCCCCCTCCACATAACAGTGTGACACTCCAAGCCTGGCTCTGCCTCCTGCCTCCCCTCCACCTAACAGTGTGACACTCCAAGCCTGGCTCTGCCTCCTGCCTCCCCTCCACATAACAGTGTGACACTCCAAGCCTGGCTCTGCCTCCTGCCTCCCCTCCACATAACAGTGTGACACTCCAAGCCTGGCTCTGCCTCCTGCCTCCCCTCCACCTAACAGTGTGACACTCCAAGCCTGGCTCTGCCTCCTGCCTCCCCTCCACATAACAGTGTGACACTCCAAGCCTGGCTCTGCCTCCTGCCTCCCCTCCACATAACAGTGTGACACTCCAAGCCTGGCTCTGCCTCCTGCCTCCCCTCCACATAACAGTGTGACACTCCAAGCCTGGCTCTGCCTCCTGCCTCCCCCTCCCGGAGTTTGTTGCCATCAGAACGGCAGGAGACTGTAGTTCCCGGGACACATTCCCCTGCAAGCAGTTCCAAGTGCTGATATCTGCACCGGGATAAGCTTCCACACCTCCCTCCTTGGGAGGTCCTAAACGGGAACTCCCCAAGTAACTGCCCACACAGATGCGGGACCCTAAGCTGGGTGAACACAGGGCTGGGGAAATGGCAGGCGAAGTCCAAGAGACCCGAATGCAGAGAAAATGTAGGTGGAAGTCAGGAGCCATAAGACCGGGGCGCCCTGCACTTACCTGTGAGGTTCCAAAGGGTCGGTGCCGCCGTGGGGACCTTGGGAAAGGCAGAGCCCAGGCGGAGTGAGCACGGCTGTGCTCGCCCTGCACGGGCCTCCCGGGTCCCCCTGCCCGCCAGGCCTGGCAACTGACCTCCAGCTGAGGGCCACCTCTGCGCCTGGGTTCAGGGGCGACCTCCGGTCAGCGGCTGGCCTCGGCGGGGCTTTCTCTCCCTCCGCCTCCGGGGCGCACCACCCGCGGGTTCCCGGAACAGCCTTCGGCAGCCTTTCCACACCCCACGCCGCCTCTCGGGCTGGGCCTCCCCCAAGCTCCGCGCCCTGCGGTGACGGCGCGCACCCCACGTCCCCGCGCCCTCCGCCCGCCGCGCCCCGCGCTGACCCGGGCCGGGGCCGAGGACGCGGCGCTCACCCCGGCCGGGCCCCTCGGCGCGGCCGCCTCCATCCCACTCTCCTGGGGGGGCACCGGGGCGGCGACCGCGCGCTGCCGCTCTCAGCGGCGTCACAGTCTGCAGCGCCCGATCCTCGCGCCCTCCTCCGGCGCCTTCTCGCGCGTCACTCAGGTCCCAGCGCAGCACACAAGACTGACAGAACCCGCCCGAGAGCCGCCGAAAAGATCTCCAGGAAAACTCCGGAAGTCCCGCCCCAAGGGAGACGCCCTGCACGGAAACGCCTCTCCTCTGGACCTTCATTGGATCAGCCCTCTGCCACTGGGCGCAAGCGCTTCTGGGTAATGTAGTTCCCACGGCCACGCCGCTCGCGCCCAGAGAAGCCAGGAACAGCAACCTCGCGGGAAAGGTCCCCGCAGCGCCGCCAGGGACCCCAGCCGGTGTCTGGGGAGTGCCAGTCTCCAGTACAACTGGCCCCTTAAATATGTGGACATTATTTCAGACCCAAGAAGCCGACGCACACAGAGCCCCGCAGCTAGCTAGAAGCGTTCCCACGGCCGCATTGCTCTTCCAATGCGTGGGAGCACGCCATCAGCTCAGACTGGCGCCAAGAAGGGACCAAAGGCGGTGGCGGGGGGCGGGGGGACGGAGCCAGGGTAGACAGCGCACGGTGCACGGACCTGGGGCGTCTATTCCTGTCCCCTGAAACGTGCCTTTGGCCTGTGACGTCTGGGCCTTCACAAAGCATAGACTTTTGCTTACGCCCTGTGTTCCTAATTTACACCGGAAGCTTCTAAGTCATAAAATCCACTTTATTGTTTGTTGAGGATTATTGTCACACTCTATATATTTGTAAAACGGCGAAAAGTCTCCTTCTGTACCCGTCGGATTAGCCGCATCTGAAAGACAGCTTCTTTCCAGGACTCTGCACCAGGCACGCCCTCTACCTGCATACTACCTGCATCCCACAGGCATCCCACAGGCATCCCACCTGCATCCCACAGGCATCCCACCTGCATCCCACAGGCATCCCACAGGCATCCCACCTGCATCCCACAGGCATCCCACAGGCATCTCACAGGCATCTCACAGGCATCCCACCTGCATCCCACAGGCATCTCACAGGCATCCCACCTGCATTCAACAGGCACCTCACAGGCATCCCACCTGCATCCCGCCTGCATCCCACCTGCATCCCACAGGCATCCCACCTGCATCCCACAGGCATCCCACCTGCATCCCACAGGCATCCCACAGGCATCCCACAGGCATCCCACAGACATCCCGCCTGTATCCCACAGGCATCCCACAGGCATCCCACAGGCATCCCACCTGCATCCCACAGGCATCCCACAGGCATCCCACAGGCATCCCACAGGCATCCCACCTGCATCCCACAGGCATCCCACAGGCATCCCACAGGCATCCCACAGACATCCCGCCTGCATCCCACAGGCATCCCACAGGCATCCCACAGGCATCCCACAGGCATCCCACAGGCATCCCACCTGCATCCCACAGGCATCCCACAGGCATCCCACAGGCATCCCACAGGCATCCCACCTGCATCCCGCCTGCATCCCACAGGCATCCCACAGGCATCCCACCTGCATCCCACAGGCATCCCACAGGCATCCCACAGGCATCCCACAGGCATCCCACAGGCATCCCACAGACATCCCACAGGCATCCCACCTGCATCCCACAGGCATCCCACAGGCATCCCACAGGCATCCCACAGGCATCCCACAGGCATCCCACAGACATCCCACAGGCATCCCACCTGCATCCCACAGGCATCCCACAGGCATCCCACCTGCATCCCACAGGCATCCCACAGGCATCCCACAGGCATCCCACAGGCATCCCACAGGCATCCCACAGGCATCCCACCTGCATCCCACAGGCATCCCACAGGCATCCCACAGGCATCCCACAGACATCCCGCCTGCATCCCACAGGCATCCCACAGGCATCCCACAGGCATCCCACAGGCATCCCACAGGCATCCCACAGGCATCCCACCTGCATCCCACAGGCATCCCACAGGCATCCCACAGGCATCCCACAGGCATCCCACCTGCATCCCGCCTGCATCCCACAGGCATCCCACAGGCATCCCGCCTGCATCCCACAGGCATCCCACAGGCATCCCACAGGCATCCCACAGGCATCCCACAGGCATCCCACAGACATCCCACCTGCATTCTCCCACAGCCATCCCGCCTGCATCCCACAGGCATCCCACAGGCATCCCACAGGCATCCCACAGGCATCCCACAGGCACCCCACAGACATCCCACCTGCATCCCACAGGCATCCCACAGACATCCCGCCTGCATCCCACAGGCATCCCACAGGCACCCCACAGGCATCCCACAGGCATCCCACAGGCATCCCACAGGCACCCCACAGGCATCCCACAGGCATCCCACAGGCATCCCACAGGCATCCCACCTGCATCCCGCCTGCATCCCACAGGCATCCCACAGGCATCCCACCTGCATCCCACAGGCATCCCACAGGCATCCCACAGGCATCCCACAGGCATCCCACCTGCATCCCGCCTGCATCCCACAGGCATCCCACAGGCATCCCACCTGCATCCCACAGGCATCCCACAGGCATCCCACAGGCATCCCACAGGCATCCCACAGGCATCCCACAGACATCCCACAGGCATCCCACCTGCATCCCACAGGCATCCCACAGGCATCCCACAGGCATCCCACAGGCATCCCACAGGCATCCCACCTGCATCCCACAGGCATCCCACAGGCATCCCACAGGCATCCCACCTGCATCCTCCCACAGGCATCCCGCCTGCATCCCACAGGCATCCCACAGGCATCCCACAGGCATCCCACAGGCATCCCACCTGCATCCCACAGGCATCCCACAGGCATCCCACAGACATCCCACCTGCATCCTCCCACAGGCATCCCGCCTGCATCCCACAGGCATCCCACAGGCATCCCACAGGCATCCCACAGGCATCCCACCTGCATCCTCCCACAGGCATCCCGCCTGCATCCCACCTGCATCCCACAGGCATCCCACAGGCATCCCACAGACATCCCACCTGCATCCTCCCACAGGCATCCCGCCTGCATCCCACAGGCATCCCACAGGCATCCCACAGACATCCCACCTGCATCCCACAGGCATCCCACAGACATCCCGCCTGCATCCCACAGGCATCCCACAGGCACCCCACAGGCATCCCACAGGCATCCCACAGGCATCCCACAGGCATCCCACAGACATCCCACCTGCATCCTCCCACAGGCATCCCACAGGCATCCCACAGGCATCCCACAGGCATCCCACAGGCATCCCACAGGCATCCCACAGGCATCCCACAGACATCCCACCTGCATCCTCCCACAGGCATCCCGCCTGCATCCCACAGGCATCCCACAGACATCCCACCTGCATCCCACAGGCATCCCACAGGCACCCCACAGGCATCCCACAGGCACCCCACAGGCATCCCACCTGCATCCTCCCACAGGCATCCCACAGGCATCCCACAGGCATCCCACAGGCATCCCACAGGCATCCCACAGGCATCCCACAGGCATCCCACCTGCATCCCACAGGCATCCCACAGGCATCCCGCCTGCATCCCACAGGCATCCCACAGGCATCCCACAGGCATCCCACCTGCATCCTCCCACAGGCATCCCGCCTGCATCCCACAGGCATCCCACAGGCATCCCACAGACATCCCACCTGCATCCCACAGGCATCCCACAGACATCCCGCCTGCATCCCACAGGCATCCCACAGGCACCCCACAGGCATCCCACAGGCATCCCACAGGCATCCCACAGGCATCCCACAGACATCCCACCTGCATCCTCCCACAGGCATCCCACAGGCATCCCACAGGCATCCCACAGGCATCCCACAGGCATCCCACAGGCATCCCACAGGCATCCCACAGACATCCCACCTGCATCCTCCCACAGGCATCCCGCCTGCATCCCACAGGCATCCCACAGACATCCCACCTGCATCCCACAGGCATCCCACAGGCACCCCACAGGCATCCCACAGGCACCCCACAGGCATCCCACCTGCATCCTCCCACAGGCATCCCACAGGCATCCCACAGGCATCCCACAGGCATCCCACAGGCATCCCACAGGCATCCCACAGGCATCCCACAGACATCCCACCTGCATCCTCCCACAGGCATCCCGCCTGCATCCCACAGGCATCCCACAGGCATCCCACAGGCATCCCACAGGCATCCCACAGGCATCCCACAGGCATCCCACAGGCATCCCACCTGCATCCCACAGGCATCCCACAGGCATCCCACAGGCATCCCACAGGCATCCCACCTGCATCCCACAGGCATCCCGCCTGCATCCCACAGGCATCCCACAGGCATCCCACAGGCATCCCGCCTGCATCCCACAGGCACCCCACAGGCATCCCACAGGCATCCCACCTGCATCCCACAGGCATCCCACAGGCATCCCGCCTGCATCCCACAGGCATCCCACAGGCATCCCACAGGCATCCCACAGGCACCCCACAGGCATCCCACAGGCACCCCACAGGCATCCCACAGGCACCCCACAGGCATCCCACAGGCACCCCACAGGCATCCCACAGACATCCCACCTGCATCCCACAGGCATCCCACAGGCATCCCACCTGCATCCCACAGGCATCCCACCTGCATCCCACAGGCACCCCACAGGCATCCCACCTGCATCCCACAGGCACCCCACAGGCATCCCACCTGCATCCCACAGGCATCCCACCTGCATCCCACAGGCACCCCACAGGCACCCCACAGGCACCCCACAGGCATCCCACAGGCATCCCACCTGCATCCCACAGGCATCCCACAGGCATCCCACAGGCATCCCACCTGCATCCCACAGGCATCCCACCTGCATCCCACAGGCACCCCACAGGCATCCCACAGGCACCCCACAGGCATCCCACAGACATCCCACCTGCATCCCACAGGCATCCCACAGGCATCCCACCTGCATCCCACAGGCATCCCACAGGCATCCCACCTGCATCCCACAGGCATCCCACCTGCATCCCACAGGCACCCCACAGGCATCCCACAGGCACCCCACAGGCATCCCACAGGCATCCCACCTGCATCCCACAGGCATCCCACAGGCATCCCACAGGCATCCCACCTGCATCCCACAGGCATCCCACAGGCACCCCACAGGCATCCCACAGGCATCCCGCCTGCATCCCACAGGCATCCCACAGGCACCCCACAGACATCCCACCTGCATCCCACAGGCATCCCACAGGCACCCCACAGGCATCCCACAGACATCCCGCCTGCATCCCACAGGCATCCCACAGGCATCCCACCTGTATTCTGCCTGCTCCCACCTGTGTTCCTTCTGGGTCCTAGTGCGCACTGCTCAGTGACACTTCGGTCCTCCTGCAGGCGGGTTCTAACTGGCCTCGCTGGCCCTGTGGATCTAGACAGCCCCAGACACCTTCCTCACCGCACACCTGATAGACTGCTCCTGCTCTCGGGGACATGTGGCACAGTCTGTGTGCACCCTGGATGTTGGGGGCTTGCGACATCCACTCTGTCTGGCAGAGAGGACCAGGTGACAGTAATGGGCTGCGGGACTGACCTGGCCGCGAGCAACCAGTGGGACATGGCTTCGGGACAAACCCAGGCCCAGACTGGATGGGCCCTTCCCCACACGTCGCTCCTGTCCCATCTGTGACAGGGCCCCTTTGTTATGGGGAGTCTCTCCAGAAAGCACTCTGAGTCCAAATTTCAAATCGAAAGAGAGAGCTGTATTTATCTGGCCAGGGACTGTCCCCCACTGCAGCTCTGTGGGAGGACAGCAGTTCCTGGTCCACTAAGGAGAATGTAAGCACAAAACCCACAACTCAGTGACCTGCTTATGTCATGCAAGGTAACCAATCATAGAAATTCAAACATTGATAAGGGGACCTGTGGGCTCTAGGTAGGACTGCAGTTAGCAAGCAAGCGATAAACAGACGCTAAAAAAGCATTAGGTTTGCCATTCAGTTGACCACTGTCCTTTGGGTTCAAGCAGGTGTTGGATAGTCATTGGGTGGAGGTTGGTGGGTGAGAATTTACTTCAAAATCATGGAGACCCACAAGGACATTCAAACCAGGGATGTAGTTCACCACGACCACCACTGCATCCTGAGTGGGTACAATTTGTGGGGTACAAAGTACAGAAAGACAATTTTTTAAAATAAGAAAACAGCTTCCATTTCAGTTGCTAAGAAATATCTCTTGCATGTTTTTTTATAGAAGGCAGCAAAATGGGGTCTTAGACCTGCCCATGACAGTTCTTGCTTTATAATTGTCTTTTTATTAATTGTTTTTTTAAAAAAATAAATGATAGGGAATGCATTGCAATTCTATATCACACATCTACATCACAATGTTTCATATCTCCTGTTGTATATAAAGTATATTCACACCAATTCATATCTTCATACATACTTTGGATCCTGATGCCCATCACATTCCACCATCATTGCTAACTCCCTGCCCCCTCCCTTCCCCTCCCACCCCTCTGCCCTATCTAGAGTTCCTCTATTCCTCCCATGCTCCTCCTCCCTACCCCATTATGAATCAACCTCCTTATATCAGAGAAAACACTCAGCATTTGTCTTTTTGGAATTCACTTAGCATTATCTTCTCCAACTCCATCCATTTACCTTCAAATGCCATGATTTTATTCTCTTTTATTGCTGAGTAATATTCCATTGTGTATATATGCCACATTTTTTATTCACTCATCTACTGAAGGGCATCTAGGTTGGCTCCACAGTTTAGCTATTGTGAATTGTGCTGCTATAAACATTGATGTGGCTGTGTCCCTGTAGTATTCTGTTTTTAAGTCCTTTGGATGTAGACCGAGGAGAGGGATAGCTGGGTCAAATGGTGGTTCCATTCCCAGTTTTCCAAGGAATCTCCATACTGCTTTCCATGTTGGCTGCACCAGTTTGCAGTCCCACCAGCAATGTATGAGTGTGCCTTTTCCCCACATCCTCACCAACACTATTGCTGTTTCTCTCCATAATAACTAACATTCTGATGGGAGTGAGATGGTATGTTAGAGTAGTTTTGATTTGCATTTCTCTAATTGCTAGAGATGATGAGCATTTTTCATATATTTGTTGATTGATTGAATATCCTCTTCTGAGAAGTGTCTGTTCAGGTCCTTGGCCCATTTGTTGATTGGGTTATTTGATTTTTTGGTGCTTAGCCTTTTGAGTTCTTTATATACCCTAGAGATTAGCGCTCTATCTGATGTGTGAGGGGTAAAAATTTGCTCCCAGGATATAGGCTCTCTGTTCACCTCACAGATTGTTTCTTTTGCCGAGAAGAAACTTTAGTTTGAATCCACCCCATTTATTGATTCTTGGTTTTAATTCTTGCACTATAGGAGTCTTATTAAGGAAGTAGGGGCCTAATCCTACATGATGTAGATTTGGGCCTACTTTTTCTTCCATTAGGCAGAGTCTCTGGTTTAATTCCTAGATCCTTGGTCCACTTTGAGTTGAGTTTTGTGCATGGTGAGAGATAGGGGTTTAATCTCATATTGTTGCATATGGATTTCCAGTTTTCCCAGCACCATGTGTTGAAGAGGCTATCTTTTCTCCAATGCATGATTTTGGCACCTTTGTCTGATATAAGATAATTGTAATTTTGGGGTTAGTTTCTGTGTTCTCTATTCTGTGCCATTGGTCTACCAGTCTGTTTTGGTGCCAATACCATGCTGGTTTTGTTACTGTTGTCTGTAGTATAGTTTAAGATCTGGTATAGTGGGGCTGGGGATGTGGCTCAAGTGGTAGCGCGCTCGCCTGGCATGCGTGCGACCCGGGTTCGATCCTCAGCACCACGTACAAAGAAAGATGTTGTGTCCGTCAAGTACTAAAAAAAATAAATGTTAAAAAATTCTCTCTCTCTCTCCCTCTCTCACTCTTTCTTAAAAAAAAAAATCTGGTATAGTAATGCCACCTGCTTCACTCTTTCTTATAAGGATTGCTTCAGCTATTCTGGGTCTCTTATTTTTCCAGATGAATTTCATGATTGTTTTTTCTACTTCTATGAGGAGTGCCATTGGGATTTTGATCAGAATTGCATTAAATCGTATGGTCATTTAGATTATATTAATTTCGCCTATCCAAGAGCAAGGTAGATCTTTCCATCTTCTAAGGTCTTTTGAATTCTTTCTTTAGGGTTCTGTAGTTTCATTGTATACATCTTTTACCTCTTTCATTAAGTTGATTCCCAAGTATTTTATATTTTTTTGAGGCCATTGTAAATGGGGTAGTTTTCCTCATTTCCCTTTCTGAGGATTTGTCACTGATATATAGAAATGCCTTTGACTTATGGATGTTGATTTTATATCCTGATTCTTTGCTGAATTCATTTAATACTTCTAGAAGTTTTCTGGTGGAGCTTTTTGGGTCTTCTAGGTATAGAATCATATCGTCAGCAAATAGTGCTAGTTTAAGTTCTTCTTTTCCTATACACATCCCTTTTATCTCTTTCATCTGTCTAATTGCTGTGGCCAGTGTTTCAAGAACTATGTTGAATAGAAGTGGTGAAAGAGGGCATCCCTGTGTCTCATTCCAGTTTTTGGAGGAAATATCTTTAATTTTTCTCCATTTAGAATGATGTTGGCCTGAGGCTTAGCATAGATAGCCTTTATGATGTTCAGATATGTTCCTGTTATCCCTAGTTTTTCTAGTGTTTTGAACATGTAAAGGTGCTGTATTTTTTGAAGTGCTTTTTCTGCATCTATTGAGATAATCATATGATTCTTATCTTTGAATCTATTGATGTGATGAATTACATTTATTGATTTCTGTGTGTTGAACCAACCTTGCCTACCTGGGATGAGTCCCACTTGATCAAGTTGCACGATCTTCTTGATATGATTTTGTATTCGATTTGCCAGAATTTTATTGAGAATTTTTGCATCTATGTTCGTTAGAGATATTGGTCTAAAGTTTTCTTTCTTTGATGTGTTTTTGCCTGCTTTGGGGATCAGGGTGATATTGGCCTCATAGAATGAGTTTGGAAGTGCTGCCTCTTTTTAAATTTCTTGAAATATATTGAAGAGTATTGGTATTAGTTCTTCTTTAATGGTCTTGTAGAACTCAGCTGTGCATTCATCCAATTCTGGGCTTTTCTGGTTGATAGGCTTCTGATGGCGTCTTCTATTTCATCACTTGATATCAGGCTGTTTAAATTGTGTATATCTTCCTGATTCAATTTGGCAAATCGTATGACTTAAGAAATTTGTTGATGTCTTCAATTTTATTGGAGTATAAATTTTCAAAATGATTTCTAATTATTCTTTGTATTTCTGTAGTGTCTGTTATGATATAACTTCTTTTTTATCACGTATGCTGGTAATTTGAGTTCTCTCTCTCCTTCTGTTTGTTAGCATAGCTGTCAATTTTATTTATTTTTTTCAAAGAACCAACTTTTTGTTTTGTCATTTTATTGTTTCTTTTGTTTCAATTTCATTGATTTTGGATCTAATTTTAATTATTTCTTGCCTCTACTTCTTTTGCTGCTGATTTGTTCTTATTTTTCTAGGGCTTTGAGATGTAGTGTGAGGTCATTTATTTGTTGACTTTTTTTTTTCTTTTAAGGAATGAGCTCCATGCAATGAGTTTTCCTCTTAGCTGCTTTCCTAGAGTCCCAGAGATTTCGCTATGTTGTGTCTGTGTTCTAAATTACCTCTAAGAATTTTTTAATCTCCTCCTCAATGTCTTCTGCAACCCATTGTTCATTAAGTAGCATATTGTTGAGTCTCCAGGTGATGGAGAAATTCTTATTTTTTATTTTGTCATTGATTTCCAATTTTATTCCACTATGACCTGATAAAATGTATGGTAGTATCTCTACTTTTTGTATTTTCTAAGAGTTGCTTTGTATGTGGTCTATTTTAGATAAGGATCCATATGCTGCTGAGAAGAAAGTGTATCTGCTTGATGCAGGTTGAAATATTCTATATATGTCAGTTAATTCTAAGTTATTCATTGTATTATTCAGTTCTGTAGTTTCTTTGTTCAACTTTTGTTTGGAAGATCTATCCAGTGATGAGAGAGGTGTGTTAAAGTCACCCAAGATCATTGTGTTGTGGTCAACTTGACTCTTGAACTTGAGAAGAATTTGGTTGATGAACATAGCTGCACCATTGTTAGGGGCATATATATTTATGATTGTTATGTCTTGTTGGTGTCTGGTTCCCTTGAGCAGTATGTAATGTCCATCTTTATCCCTTTTGATTAACTTTGGCTTGAGGTCTACTTTATTTGATACAAGGATGGAAACCCCTGCTTGCTTCTGCAGTCCATGTGAGTGGCATGATTTTCCCAACCTTTCAGCTTCTGTCTGTGGATGTCTTTTCCCATCAGATGAGTCTCCTGGAGGCAGCATATTGTTGGGTCTTTTTTTGAAATATGGCCTGCTAGCCTATGTCTTTTGATTGGTGAGTTTAAGCCATTAACATTCAGGGTTATTACTGAGACATGGTTTGTATTTCCAGCCGTATTTGTTCATTTTTGTTACTGAACTTGACTTGATTTTCTTCTTTGATTAGTTTTTCCTTTAGGGTGTTACCTCCCTCTGCTGATTTTCATTGTTGTTTTTCATTTCCTCTTCATGGAATATTTTGCTAAGAATGTTTTGCAGTGCCGGTTTTCTCGCTATAAATTCTTTTAACTTTTGTTTATTGTGGAAGGTTTTTATTTCATCTTCAAATCTAAGCTTAATTTTGCTGGATACAGGATTCGTGGTTGGCACTCATTTTCTTTCAGAGCTTGATGTATGTTGTTCCAGGACCTTCTAGCTTTCAGGGTCTGTGTTGAAATACCTGCCATTATCCTAATTGGTTTCCCCCTATATGTAATCTGAATTTTTTCTCTCATGGCTTTTAAAATTCTCTCCTTATTCTGTATGTTGGGCATTTTTATTATAATGTGGCTTGGTGTGGATCTGTTGAGAATTTGTATATTTGGCATCCTATAGGCTTGTTGAATTTGGATTTCCAATTTATTCTCCATGTTTGGAAAGTTTTCTGATGTTATTTCATTGAATAGATTGTTCATTCCTTTGGTTTGGACCTCTGTGCCTTCCTCTAGCCCAATGATTCTTAAATTTGGTCTTTTTATGCTATCCCATATTTCTTGAATGTTGTGCTCATGGTTTCTTACCATTATCACTTGTGGTCTATGTTCTTTTCAAGATTATATGTTTCATCTTCATTGTCTGAGGTCCTGTCTTCCAAGTGGTCTACTCTGTTGGTGAAGTTTTCATTTGAGCTTTTAATTTGGCTTATTATTTCATTTCAAGGATTTCTGTTTGGGTTTTGTTAGATCCCCTATCTCCCTGTCGAGGTGATCTTTCGTTTCCTGTATTTGCTGTCTTATGTCTTCCTTGAGTTCACAGCACATTTTAACCATGCACACCCTGAACTCCTTCTCCATTACTTCTTCTGATGTGGCTGCCAATGATTTTAATGAGGTGGTGTCTTGGTTTGTTTTTGGTAAATTCTTCCTTTGTCTTTTCATGTTACTGATGTGTCATGTGAAGGAGAAATCTAATGAAGAGGGTTAGTAGCAAGAGAATAGACAGGAAGTAATTGAGGGTAGACAAAAATGTGGGAAGGCAGTATTGTACAAAAACCAAACACACATGTATTAAGAAAAATACAGGATGTTAAAATCATAAAATTTGGAGGGGGAAAGAAAAATGAAAGATAAAAAGAGACAAAATGGCATATACAGCACCTCTATATTATATTCTTCAGATGACTCAGTCCTCAAAATCCTATCACATGCAAAGTTCTTGGTTTCACACATGTTGGGTATGGGAGGGCCAGAAGATAGAGGGGTAGAAGAGAGAGAGAAAAAAATACTCAAAAGAAGTAACCAGGGTTGTGGCTAGGTTTAGAGATCCATATCTTTCCTGTTTCTCTTCTCATCCAATAGGTGGGGTTGTCTGTTGTGAGCTTTGCCCTCAGGAGGGTGGAGGTAACCAGGTGGGAAGACTGGTCCCGGTGTAGGGCGTCTGGAAGCAGGGAGTGCCACCCGCCAGTCCCTGCAGGGAGACTGCACTTCTTTTGGGGTCTGCTTGTCTGTCTTGAGTGCGCGGTATCACCTCCCTCTGTTGCCTGGAGATCTCCCAGTTCCAGGTCTCTCTGTTACGCTCCACACTTCAGTCCCATCTCCCTCTCACTTACCAGTTCCCAACTCTGGGACCTCTCACACAAAGGCTCACACCAGGTGGGCAGTGCCCTGGTTGCACTGCCACTGCCCAACTGAGAGCTGTTTCTGTGTTGGGTGGTCACTGTGCTCAGTTATCACCTCTGCGGTAAGGGAGTTGGATACCTGGTACCTGGCCAGATGGAGATCCAATCAGAGAGCTGCCTCCAACAAATATAGTGAGAAAGGTTATCCAAGAAGCAGGGTTTCTCTGCAGGGAGAGTAGGGTGAGACCTGTGCTCTGACATGGGTGCACCCTCAGGGTAAAGGGTGTCTAGTAGGGTGTCTTTACAGGGAGCGGGGAGAGCCCTGTGCTCTGACAGGGGTGCACCCTCAGGGTGGAGGGTGTCTAGTAGGGTGTCTTTACAGGGAAAAGGGAGAGTCCTGTGCTCTGACAGGGGTGCACACTCAGGGTGGAGGGTGTCTAGTAGGGTGTCTGTGCAGGGAGGAGGGAGAGTCCTGTGCTCTGACAGGGGTGCACCCTCAGGGTAAAGGGTGTCTAGTAGGGTGTCTTTACAGGGAGCGGGGAGAGCCCTGTGCTCTGACAGGGGTGCACCCTCAGGGTGGAGGGTGTCTAGTAGGGTGTCTGTGCAGGGAGGAGGGAGAGTCCTGTGCTCTGACAGGGGTGCACCCTCAGGGTGGAGGGTGTCTAGTAGGTGTCTGTGCTGGGAGGAGGGAGAGCCCTGTGCTCTGACAGGGGTACGCCCTCAGAGTGGAGGGTGTCTAGTAGGGTGTCTGTGCAGGGAGGAGGGAGAGCCCTGTGCTCTGACAAGGGTGCACAATCAGGGTGGAGGGTGTCTAGTAGGGTGTCTTTACAGGGAAAAGGGAGAGTCCTGTGCTCTGACAGGGGAGTACCCTCAGGGTGGAGGGTGTCTAGTAGGGTGTCTGTGCAGAAAGGAGGGAGAGCCCTGTGCTCTGACAAGGGAGCACACTCAGGGTGGAGGGTGTCTAGTAGGGTGACTGTGCAGGGAGGAGTGAGAGCCCTGTGCTCTGACAGGGGTGCACACTCAGGGTGGAGGGTGTCTAGTAGGGTGTCTTTACAGGGAGGAGGGAGAGTCCTGTGCTCTAACAGGGGTGTAACCTCAGGGTGGAGGGTGTCTAGTAGGGTGTCTGTGCAGGGAGGAGGGAGAGTCCTGTGCTCTGACAGGGGTGCACCCTCAGAGTGGAGGGTGTCTAGTAGGGTGTCTGTGCAGGGAGGAGAGAGAGCCCTGTGCTCTGACAGGGGTGCACACTCAGGGTGGAGGGTGTCTAGTAGGGTGTCTGTGCAGGGAGGAGGGAGACCCCTGTGCTCTGACAGGGGTGCACCCCCAGGGTGGAGGGTGTCTAGTAGGGTGTCTGTGCAGGGAGGAGGGAGAGTCCTGTGCTCTGACAGGGGTGTACCCTCAGGGTGGAGGGTGTCTAGTAGGGTGTCTGTGCAGGGAGGAGGGAGAGCCCTGTGCTCTGACAAGGGTGCACACTCAGGGTGGAGGGTGTCTAGTAGGGTGTCTGTGCAGGGAGGAGTGAGAGCCCTGTGCTCTGACAAGGGGTGCACTCTCAGGGTGGAGGGTGTCTAGTAGGGTGTCCTTACAGGGAGGAGGGAGAGTCCTGTGCTCTGACAGGGGTGTACCCTCAGGGTGGAGGGTGTCTAGTAGGGTGTCTGTGCAGGGAGGAGGGAGAGCCCTGTGCTCTGACAGGGGTGCACCCTCAGGGTGGAGGGTGTCTAGTAGGGTGTCTGTGCAGGGAGGAGGGAGAGCCCTGTGCTCTGACAGGGGTGCACACTCAGGGTGGAGGGTGTCTAGTAGGGTGTCCTTACAGGGAGGAGGGAGAGTCCTGTATTCTGACAGGGGTGCACCCTCAGGGTGGAGGGTGTCTAGTAGGGAGTCTGTGCAGGGAGGAGTGAGAGCCCTGTGCTCTGACAGGTATGCACACTCAGGGTGGAGGGTGTCTAGTAGGGTGTCCTTACAAGGAGGAGGGAGAGTCCTGTGCTCTGACAGGGGTGCACTCTCAGGGTGGAGGGTGTCTAGTAGGGTGTCCTTACAGGGAGGAGGGAGAGTCCTGTGCTCTGACAGGGGTGCACTCTCAGGGTGGAGGGTGTCTAGTAGGGAGTCTGTGCAGGGAGGAGTGAGAGCCCTGTGCTCTGACAGGTATGCACACTCAGGGTGGAGGGTGTCTAGTAGGGTGTCCTTACAGGGAGGAGGGAGAGTCCTGTGCTCTGACAGGGGTGTACACTCAGGGTGGAGGGTGTCTAGTAGGGTGTCTGTGCAGGGAGGAGTGAGAGCCCTGTGCTCTGACAGGTATGCACACTCAGGGTGGAGGGTGTCTAGTAGGGTGTCCTTACAGGGAGGAGGGAGAGTCCTGTGCTCTGACAGGGGTGTACACTCAGGGTGGAGGGTGTCTAGTAGGGTGTCTGTGCAGGGAGGAGTGAGAGCCCTGTGCTCTGACAGGTATGCACACTCAGGGTGGAGGGTGTCTAGTAGGGTGTCCTTACAGGGAGGAGGGAGAGTCCTGTGCTCTGACAGGGGTGCACCCTCAGGGTGGAGGGTGTCTAGTAGGGTGTCTGTGCAGGGAGGAGTGAGAACCCTGTGCTCTGACAAGGGTGCACAATCAGGGTGGAGGGTGTCTAGTAGGGAGTCTGTGCAGGGAGGAGGGAGAGCCCTGTGCTCTGACAGGGGTGGACCCTCAGGGTGGAGGGTGTCTAGTAGGGTGTCTGTGCAGGGAGGAGGGAGAGCCCTGTGCTCTGACAAGGGTGCACACTCAGGGTGGAGGGTGTCTTGTAGGGTGTCTGTGCAGGGAGGAGTGAGAGCCCTGTGCTCTGATAGGGGTGCACTCTCAGGGTGGAGGGTGTCTAGTAGGGTGTCTGTGCAGGGAGGAGGGAGAGTCCTGTGCTCTGACAGGGGTGCACTCTCAGGGTGGAGGGTGTCTAGTAGGGTGTCTGTGCAGGGAGGAGGGAGAGTCCTGTGCTCTGACAGGGGTGCACCCTCAGGGTGGAGGGTGTCTAGTAGGGTGACTGTGCAGGGAGGAGGGAGAGTCCTGTGCTCTGACAGGGATGCACACTCAGGGTGGAGGGTGTCTAGTAGGGTGTCCTTACAGGGAGGAGGGAGAGTCCTGTGCTCTGACAGGGGTGTACACTCAGGGTGGAGGGTGTCTAGTAGGGTGTCTGTGCAGGGAGGAGTGAGAACCCTGTGCTCTGACAAGGGTGCACAATCAGGGTGGAGGGTGTCTAGTAGGGTGTCTTTACAGGGAGGAGGGAGAGTCCTGTGCTCTGACAGGGGTGCACACTCAGGGTGGAGGGTGTCTAGTAGGGTGTCTTTACAGGGAGGAGGGAGAGTCCTGTGCTCTGACAGGGGTGCACCCTCAGGGTGGAGGGTGTCTAGTAGCGTGTCTGTGCAGGGAGGAGGGAGAGTCCTGTGCTCTGACAGGGGTGTACACTCAGGGTGGAGGGTGTCTAGTAGGGTGTCTTTACAGGGAGGAGGGAGAGTCCTGTGCTCTGACAGGGGTGCACACTCAGGGTGGAGGGTGTCTAGTAGGGTGTCTTTACAGGGAGGAGGGAGAGTCCTGTGCTCTGACAGGGGTGCACACTCAGGGTGGAGGGTGTCTAGTAGGGTGTCTTTACAGGGAGGAGGGAGAGTCCTGTGCTCTGACAGGGGTGTACCCTCAGGGTGGAGGGTGTCTAGTAGGGTGTCTTTACAGGGAGTAGGGAGAGTCCTGTGCTCTGACAGGGGTGTACCCTCAGGGTGGAGGGTGTCTAGTAGGGTGTCTTTACAGGGAGGAGGGAGAGTCCTGTGCTCTGACAGGGGTGCACACTCAGGGTGGAGGGTGTCTAGTAGGGTGTCTTTACAGGGAGGAGGGAGAGTCCTGTGCTCTGACAGGGGTGCACCCTCAGGGTGGAGGGTGTCTAGTAGCGTGTCTTTGCAGGGAGGAGGGAGAGTCCTGTGCTCTGACAGGGGTGTACCCTCAGGGTGGAGGGTGTCTAGTAGGGTGTCTGTGCAGGGAGGAGGGAGAGCCCTGTGCTCTGACAAGGGTGCACACTCAGGGTGGAGGGTGTCAAGTAGGGTGTCCTTACAGGGAGGAGGGAGAGTCCTGTGCTCTGACAGGGGTGGACCCTCAGGGTGGAGGGTGTCTAGTAGGGTGACTGTGCAGGGAGGAGTGAGAGCCCTGTGCTCTGACAGGGGTGCACCCTCAGGGTGGAGGGTGTCTAGTAGGGTGTCTTTACAGGGAGGAGGGAGAGTCCTGTGCTCTGACAGGGGTGTAACCTCAGGGTGGAGGGTGTCTAGTAGGGTGTCCTTACAGGGAGGAGGGAGAGTCCTGTTCTCTGACAGGGGTGCACTCTCAGGGAGGAGGGTGTCTAGTAGGGTGTTTGTGCAGGGAGGAGGGAGAGTCCTGTGCTCTGACAGGGGTGCACTCTCAGGGTGGAGGGTGTCTAGTAGGGTGTGTCTGCAGGAAGGAGGGAGAGTCCTGTGATCTGACAGGGGTGCACCCTCAGGGTGGAGGGTGTCTAGTAGGGTGTCTGTGCAGGGAGGAGTGAGAGCCCTGTGCTCTGACAGGGGTGCACCCTCAGGGTGGAGGGTGTCTAGTAGGGTGTCTGTGCAGGGAGGAGGGAGAGCCCTGTGCTCTGACAGGGGTGCACTCTCAGGGTGGAGGGTGTCTAGTAGGGTGTCTGTGCAGGGAGGAGTGAGAGCCCTGTGCTCTGACAGGGGTGCACCCTCAGGGTGGAGGGTGTCTAGTAGGGTGTCTGTGCAGGGAGGAGGGAGAGCCCTGTGCTCTGACAGGGGTGCACTCTCAGGGTGGAGGGTGTCTAGTAGGGTGTCTGTGCAGGGAGGAGTGAGAGCCCTGTGCTCTGACAGGGGTGCACCCTCAGGGTGGAGGGTGTCTAGTAGGGTGTCTCTGCAGGGAGGAGGGAGAGTCCTGTGATCTGACAGGGGTGCACCCTCAGGGTGGAGGGTGTCTAGTAGGGTGTCTGTGCAGGGAGGAGTGAGAGCCCTGTGCTCTGACAGGGGTGCACCCTCAGGGTGGAGGGTGTCTAGTAGGGTGTCTGTGCAGGGAGGAGGGAGAGTCCTGTGATCTGACAGGGGTGCACTCTCAGGGTGGAGGGTGTCTAGTAGGGTGTCTGTGCAGGGAGGAGGGAGAGTCCTGTGATCTGACAGGGGTGCACCCTCAGGGTGGAGGGTGTCTAGTAGGGTGTCTGTGCAGGGAGGAGTGAGAGCCCTGTGCTCTGACAGGGGTGCACCCTCAGGGTGGAGGGTGTCTAGTAGGGTGTCTGTGCAGGGAGAAGGTAGAGCCCTGTGCTCTGACAGGGGTGCACCCTCAGGGTGGAGGGTGTCTAGTAGGGTGTCTGTGCAGGGAGGAGGGAGAGTCCTGTGATCTGACAGGGGTGCACTCTCAGGGTGGAGGGTGTCTAGTAGGGTGTCTGTGCAGGGAGGAGGGAGAGTCCTGTGCTCTGACAGGGGTGCACTCTCAGGGTGGGAGGGTGTCTAGTAGGGTGTCTGTGCAGGGAGGAGTGAGAGCCCTGTGCTCTGACAGGGGTGCACCCTCAGGGTGGAGGGTGTCTAGTAGGGTGTCTCTGCAGGGAGGAGGGAGAGTCCTGTGATCTGACAGGGGTGCACCCTCCGGGTGGAGGGTGTCTAGTAGGGTGTCTGTGCAGGGAGAAGGTAGAGCCCTGTGCTCTGACAGGGGTGCACCCTCAGGGTGGAGGGTGTCTAGTAGGGTGTCTGTGCAGGGAGGAGGGAGAGTCCTGTGCTCTGACAGGGGTGCACTCTCAGGGTGGAGGGTGTCTAGTAGGGTGTCTGTGCAGGGAGGAGGAGAGCCCTGTGCTCTGACAGGGGTGCACTCTCAGGGTGGAGGGTGTCTAGTAGGGTGTCTGTGCAGGGAGGAGTGAGAGTCCTGTGCTCTGACAGGGGTGCAACCTCAGGGTGGAGGGTGTCTAGTAGGGTGTCTCTGCAGGGAGGAGGGAGAGTCCTGTGATCTGACAAGGGTGCACCCTCAGGGTGGAGGGTGTCTAGTAGGGTGTCTGTGCAGGGAGGAGGGAGAGCCCTGTGCTCTGACAGGGGTGCACCCTCAGGGTGGAGGGTGTCTAGTAGGGTGTCTCTGCAGGGAGGAGGGAGAGTCCTGTGCTCTGACAGGGGTGCACCCTCAGGGTGGAGGGTGTCTAGTAGGGTGTCTGTGCAGGGAGGAGTGAGAGCCCTGTGCTCTGACAGGGGTGCACCCTCAGGGTGGAGGGTGTCTAGTAGGGTGTCTCTGCAGGGAGGAGGGAGAGGTCCTGTGCTCTGACAGGGGTGCACCCTCAGGGTGGAGGGTGTCTAGTAGGGTGTCTGTGCAGGGAGGAGGGAGAGTCCTGTGCTCTGACAGGGGTGCACCCTCAGGGTGGAGGGTGTCTAGTAGGGTGTCTGTGCAGGGAGGAGGGAGAGTCCTGTGATCTGACAAGGGTGCACCCTCAGGGTGGAGGGTGT